>NW_010251707.1:0-40953 GCF_000690775.1 Eurypyga helias | reverse complement strand
TTAACTCCTGCCTCCCCGGCGGGACACCCCGCGGGACACCCCGGGCGGGACACCCCGGCGGGACACCCCGGGGGCTGAGCCTGCCCCTGCCTCAGACCTCCCTGCGCTGCGGCTCCGCACTGCCCTCCTGGACACGGGGCGAGGGCACAGGGGACACACCGAAACGTTCCTTTGTGGCCTCGGACATAATTCTGCTCTCCGACGTACCTTGGTTTTCACACCGAAATCACTATTTATACACGCGAGCCACGTGCATCCCTGCTGCCCACCGAGCTGGTAAGAACTGCCGAACTTCAGCCTACCCCTCCGCTCCCTGCCCAGCCCTACGGGCACTTGGCGCTGACCACCTCAGAGTACAGCGAACTCCACGCCGAGGTGGCTCTCACGTCCTACTGTAAAAGAACGCACAAGTTTTTTAATACTTGTCAACACATCAAATAAAGCCCAATACCATCGGACTGTTCGAGAGGTTACGGAAACCCAAGCAGCTTTTGGCAGCGTAGCTCCACCCTCGCAGTGCCCTTGCTTCTCAGAAGCCCTTTGTAGAATGAAGATCAAGATTCGATTTGTTTTGCTTAATACATATTTGTAACTTCATTTCACAACGCAGCTGGTTTCCCGTAGAAAATCTAGAATGCTGCAGGGATTTTGAGATTGGTATGCCGAGGCCTTAAACTTAATCAGAATTTCACTTGTATTTAAGATGAATTTCCAAGTTAAGTTTGTTGTCCCCTGAAAACACAAGTGGTACCGATACACTAAATGGATTCTTTTCTCAACAATACCACTTAAAATCAAAGCTATTTCTGGAAATACACAGCTTAATCACAAGGACAATTGTTAAATTTTAGTTTCGCTTTTGAGAACTCTAGCCAAGATGCTTTTACATTATAGTTACAGTATCTAAAACTAATTGCAGTGATTTATATTTTAGGGTTATTTCATAACTTAGCAAAACCTTGTAATAATGTGCTGGTTTTCATTTTGATATCAGCTGAACACAAAAAAGTATTCCTAATATACTCATGGTATGATTTGAGCTCTAAGGCAAATACATCAGAAACCAGTAAGGTTTGAGGAAGAAATTGGCATGTTTTGAACATTCCTGGGCCAGAAACAAACAACAAATGCCCAATAATTGAATGCGCAGTATAGAAATGGTGGCTTTTTCATAGTTCTTCATTGAAATAATCTTCCTAGATCTTGTACTACTTTTAAACAAAGTTTCTCGTGCTACATTTCCTCAGAGCTCAAAGCTGCTTCCCAAGTTATTCAACAACTTTGACTATTTTCTTAGTGTAGAATTGTGAGCATGCTGTATGAGGCTTCTCATGTTTTAATTCCTCAGCTGACCTTCTGCTTCTTGCTCTCTACTACTGCTCCTGTACCGCACAAACACTAAGCTATGTGTTAGAATACTAAGAACACTATTTTAGTATGACTTTTCTAACCATATGGAAATGACATTCAAGAAGATGCAGGAAGGCACTGGCCAGCCATTCTAAGCTAAATAAAGCTGTAATGAAACCTTCATCAAGGAAGTCACCATTGTCACAAAATCCAAAACTGGAAAGAAACACAAGTGTTTTGAGGTTAGAAGAACCAGAAACACACTTGCACTACAAAGGACAATATCTGTACGTACTTAGCAACCAAAGCAACAAAAATCAACTAATTCTGCGGAGGTCTTTTATTCTGATAATCATTTCATACCTCCAAAAACAAAGTGTGGCTATAAATAATTGAACAGTTACAAATCATCATGCACACCGCAAACAATTTCAAAAGCTACACGGCATCTACCATAAAAAGGACAAAGCCTTTTGCCAAGACTAAAATACACATACACACCTCCTTACTGAAAGGGGATGCAGATCAAACATCCTGAAGGAGCATACCCTTTTGCCAACGGCTTACAAACCTGTTCATCTATCAGCATAAAGAAATTCTTAACTGACGAACGTACAGGAGGAGGTGGAAAGGAAAACCCTGAGGCAGCCACGAATTTAAAACCCTGAAGATTTTATTTGGAAAAATATGGTTTTAGTTTTTGTGGTTGCAAAGATAATCATCCAAATAAATGGAACGTAAACCAATGTGATGTCATCTTGAGCCTGCACAGAAAGCTCCAGGGTATCTGCCGCTGCTACTAGCTTGGCCAAGCAGCAGCCGAGTGCAACGAAGAGGACTCCTGTCTGTTCCCTGCTGCTCCTTGCAAGCCTGAGGGCAGCAGGGAAATTGTCAGGAATCATAGCAATTCCATGCTAATGCTGCTGGCTGAAAAAGCCATTTACAGCAGCAGGTATAGGTTGTACTGCTGTTCGCAGGGAAGAGCTAGCCCTGAAAAAATACTAAGGGTGGAACAGGTAAGACTTGCCCACAGATGCCCTGATTCACAGCAGCCAGGAAAGCATCTTCTCTTCGGCAGTATTCAGAATTTGAAATGCCATCTTGCAGGAGTAGAAGGTACACTACACACATCTGAATGAGATCTTAATTAAGCTAATGTAAAAGCAATCAAGTTACCAGACAATATCGAGAGGCAGAGTCATGACAGCAGTATTACCAATAGCTAGCAGTACTCTGCCTTGTAGGTGAAAGGCATTTCTCCAACAGTTTGTTGTGTTGAGGGACATGCATTTGAAAACCTTCACCGACGTAACAGCACTTCCCACAGCATGAACAAGTCACTGTCCTCAATGCCAGACACTGGGTTTTTTCCCCTTGGAATCCTAAACCCATTTTTGTTTGCACCACAACAACTGGTAGTTTCTTTACATGCCCTGCATATCACGACAAAGGAAGCCCCAAAAAGAACTAAGTTTAACATCGCAAAAACCTTCTATCTGCGAGAAAACCCTTTCAAATCCTGCCTTATCTGTTCCATAAGCAAAACATTGCTTCTACGGTATGAACACCTTTCTTACCGTAGGTATGGACCTTCATGATAGAGTACTACTTTTAATTCTGTGTGTGCAGAGTCTTTAAGGCTAAATATCTCTCCTGAGTTGCATCCATTCTTGATACACTCTAAGAACTGGTAATGCCTTTTCCCAGATTTTTAGTGAGACGCATTCCCGATTTAATTATATAAAACACTTCCTTAAATAATGATTTTCACTCGTGGATCTACTCACCCCAACACTAGCTACCACTAAACTAAATTACAACCTAAACTACTGTGAAAGTGAAGGTTTACATTTGCAATGCCTTGAATTATTCTTTTACTCCTACTGGTCGGGGTACACATCTGCAGGAAGATGCACATGCTAAGTACCATATGCCTCACAAGCATAAGTTTTTGCTAGTCTACCAGGTCCTTAGGAAAATCAAGATGACCTTGACATCAATCACACTGAAAGCAGCTAAAATTAGCTACCTGGAAACCTGATCTTCATGCATTACCGCATCATCTTTGTCCATGTTTATTACTAAACAAGGACTTCCCTTGTGCATGCCAAGTCACCAAAATAGTGTCAATATCACAACCATAATACAAATAAATTAATCTCATAACTAATGATAATCAATAGTTTGGGTGGTTTTGTGTCCAAATTAACTTCTAATTTTTTCATATTATACTCACATCAATATTTGAAAATTGCAGCTGCTTTTAAGATGCTACAGTGAGAAACCTTGAAGAAATATCCATTCATCATTTCAATTATAAAATTGTACTTAGGAATCCGACTTTGAAAAAACCAAATGCATGAACTCAGCTCAGTGACTTTTCAATTCCATTCTAGTACTCTGAACTTCTTCCCCTAGAATAGTCTGAATAAATAACTCTTAGTGATTTTTAATGGCCATTTTATAATCAAAAAGTATATTTAAAAAAATGTTATGTTCTCACACCCTTGACAGAGTCTATCTGGAGAAGATTCCTTACAATATGACTGTGTCACCCCACATGCATGCAGAAAGGACTCTTGCTGAATGGCAATCCCAGCAAAAGAAACGATCTTTAGATGACATACTGAGATAAGATGTCCATGGCTGATCTAGCTAATTATGCACAACTGATGGAAAGATCATCTAAGCATGCAACAGGGTTTCTTTTCTCCAGAATGTGCTTTCCTTCCCCCCTTCAGAGTTCCTTCTGAATTGTCTTCTACTTCCACATTCAACAGTTGCCCCACACCATCTGTTAGGATTACTCTACAAAGCCAAAGCACTGACAAATAAAGATTTGTGGGGCTCTATCATTTTTCCATTCTCTGTTGTGCGTATATGGAACTATTAGAGGAACAAATGAAGCATTCCAAATTGTGGCTCTTTCAATATGCTGATAATACTCTTGCTTTTTTTTTCTTGCTAATTATCATCAATAATGAATGTCTCAGTGTTTTAAGACATACATATGTGAAACCGAACCCAAATTAAAATAGATCTGCTACAGACAGATTAAAAAAAAAGGAAAAACAAACAAGGGGAGAAACAACAACGCCTACCTTTTCCTTCTTCCGTATTTTTTACCTGTAGTGTTGATAAAGAAATGAATGGCTAACGACTGCAGCAATGTGGCCAGGAACAGGTTTTTTTCTAACAGTCACTTCAGGACATAAATTTGGTTACTGAGATTTGTACTTCACCAGGCGTTTAACACCAAGCTTATGACCAAATTTTAAATTTATGTGGAAATGAAAACAACGTGAAGAGCAGGAACCTTAAACTAGTCACGTTTCTAAGATGAAACAAGCACCTGCTTTGCATGTCACACAATCTCTATGCAGGGTGTTGTTTCTCATGTAAATGCTACGGAAATCAGTAATGCATATCACTAATCATGTTTCACCACTGCTTTAGCTAAGATACCACGGTTGTGATTAGTAGCAGCTTCTTAACCAGTAAGTCTCTGATTTACCCTACCATTCACTGGGAGAAAATCAACACGTAACCAGATGCTCCTAACCTGGGCGTGCTGTGTCACATGTTACAGAACAAGGCTACAACACACAAACTTCCATTTGGAACATTTTGTCTGAAGACAGTTTTTTTGGGCTCAGTGTCAAATATAGGTGGATTGGTTTTCTGCATATTTAGTAGTGGTATAAAAACTGTGTGCAACTTTCACTGTAACTCTTAAGGAATTACTATGTAACGGAGCATGTTACATTGCCAGGAAAACTCTTGCTTTGAGAACTCCATCCTAACTCCATCCTGCTTGCTCTGCCGAACTACAGCACTGGATGCGTGTCAGCTTGCAGTGCCTTGTGTTCTGTGCTCACCAAGTACCCACTTCTCTTTGGTTCTAGTCTATAATGGTGAACACAGCTATTTGGAAAATGGCACACAACACCGATAAAGCCTCTTCTCTCAGCCAAATCTCAGGTGCTGTTTTTCATACGCAGGACTAGTAACACTGAGTACTTGTCTTGATCTAAGCCTGATGCTGAGCATGTCTTTTGTTCCACCCACAGGGTGGGGTCCCCACCAGAAAGTACTGCTATACTTCACATGCAAAAAAGGTGGGCTCCAACACATACAGAAAAAAAAACCCCACCAAACCAAAAAACGTAACGATCGTATTCAAGTCAACTGGCACTGTGGATGCACAACAGATGAGTTACTAGGCTCAGGCCAACTTCAGAGTCATACCATACTCTTTTCTAAAGCCTTCAATACCTATCCTAAGGGTCAAAATGTTTGAGCAAAAAAGCTACACTACTCCGTCGCTGTGTTGCGCTCTACTGATCTTACCTGACAATAGTCACAATTATTTGACTCCTTAGGAAAAAAAAAAAAACCACCACCACCACCCCACAGATTTAACTTAATACTCTATAAAAGGAAAGTCAGGCTTCAGTTCACTGTTTGAAACACGTCCTGCGCAAGCCTCTGGAGATACATTTCTAGGATACTTATGTATTACCAAATACTTATGGACAAGGAAATAATGCAGATTTTTCTGATTTAAAAAGACTAGTCATTAGAATTCAAAACCCCTTACAGATATATTAATCCACTGAAATCTCACATCAAAGACATTCTTGGAAGGTGCAGGTGAGAGTTAACTTCTGCAGCACACCCCTGTTCTTACAATAGGAAACCTTTTACTTAACAGGTAAAGCCAGAGAGCTTCTGTAACCGAGGGGAGTGGAAAGCTGCAAAGCAGCACAAGGGCACAGCTCTCCCCAGTGTCTTCTTCTCAGTGACCTTTTACACTCCACAAAAAATGACATTAACTGAAACTGCACTAATTTCTAGCCTTTCGTCACTGAACACATGTGAGTTAAAGTAATCTCTCACCCCAGTAAGTGGTGCTTCAAGAACCTGCTGACAAACAATATTGGAGAAATATCAGAATAAGCTGTTAACTTTGTTCTTTTCTGTAGGAAGCCTACCATTTCTTCACAAGATTAAATTCAGTTTATTTTTGAATTATATTTTAAATCCAAAGTAAGGAGACTCCCTGTACAGATGTTAAGTGTAAATATAAAGTGCAGTGAGGGATAAAAACAGTTTTACTGTACTTAGATAAGTTTTTCTTTAGACCAAACTATCGAAACACAACTTCTTTGAATGCCTCTCTGGTTTCAAAAAGGAAGAAAAACTTATTAAAACTGTGTTCTCCCATTAAAAAAATCCCCCCAAAAAAGATATTTTATTTTCTAACTTTTAAGGTTGATAAAGGGAAAACAAAACCACCTCACAGAATGGAAACAAACAACAGGAAATTCCTAAGTGGCTTTTGGCTGGAGTAAGTTTGGGTTTTGTTCTCCCTCTCTCCAAGGTAAGTTCTCCTTTCAGACATTTTCCTCGGTTTATTTTTAGAAGCTTTGGTAAAAACAGAAACAATATACAAATACTTATTATAAAACTGTAAGAACAAGCACCGCCAAAAAAAAATTCATACACATAGAAAATTAAGTATTCTATAGCAGAATGATTCAGCATTCCATCTTTCCAGTTTGCAAACATCAGGTGTCTTGAAAATACAACACATAGCAACAAAACACACCAAGTCTAAGCTTGCTGTGGGCAAGGTCTTCTAGTCCTCCGGCTACGATCTGCTGAATTTTTAAAAAGCAGACGTGGCAGTGCTATGAAGAGAGGGCAGACAAATGCCAGTATCTGTACTGGGAACCACATCACTGCTTTCCAGCTGCCTATGGAGCTCTGAGCAGTGAAGTAGCAACGAGTTCCATAGACACCAGTGGCTTTTCTCCTCATGTTCCTCCATCTAAACCATACCTATGCCAACTAAACCCCATGCCAGCCTAGCAAATGCCACACATCTTGAAATTTTAAATTGCAATGCAAAGTAGTAGCCCATTCCCCCCCCCCCGCAGCTGGATGCTTCATCACTGGACACACAAAAGCATCTTCATGCAGTTACCATACTCGAGGGTAACATGACATAGAACGAAGTCTGTTCACTACAACTTCATTAATCCTCACTGGCTGTCCTAAGGAAACACATTATTAATGCCTTCACCTGACCGGCCTCTTCCCAAGTTGCCTGTGCTAAAACAAAATAGTAAAATACACTAATTGCCCCTCCACAACCCGCAAAGTGACAGACACTTGTCCCTCACAGCAAGGGGTACTTCTGTCTCTGATAATCACACATTCTTTGACTGAAGACTTACAAGAAAGATTTAGCTTTCAAGTGTTCAGCTGGGTTGTTTTTCAGCTCTCAGGTTACAGTTATACATTCACATTAAACTACAAGTGACAGTTGTTCAATTTTTATGCAGCTTGATTTAAAACAAAATCCGGGGCTATACAGCCATGCCATAAACGCATGTGCATTTATGCTTCCAAGCTCCTAAGCAATTTCTAACCCATTGATCAAATCTACTCAAATTAAAAGAACTGAAACCTCAGAGATGTCCCTACCACTTACATGAAGCAGCCAGGTAGAGAAGAGATACGAAACAAGAGCTCAATCCCTCCTGGACCTCTGAGAATCCACATAAGAGACCACAATTAAGAGTAACCATAAACTGCAAAATCCAACCCTGTAACACCGCAGAATCTACTCATTCTTGCTTTTCTCCCCACTTCCACAGAGATTCGCACCTGACAAAAGAAAATCTGAACAGAAGTTCTGCTAAAGCAATGCTGAAGGGGCTTTCCTGTTACCTCCCTCCTCTTCCCCCTTCCCTGGAGGCATTCAAATGCATCAAACCAAGGAACTGTGGAAAGGCCACAGGGACCCATATTTCTTCAGAAGATATTTTTGACTAAGTGCCCAAAACATCAGCCTTTTACACCTCCTGTTTAGTTATTGTTGTTTTAAATTCATGCCCAGTAGTATTGAACATGGCCTTCTAACTCCTATTTTTTTCCTTCCTACCAGTGCATCTGAGCCTCCCAAATGTGCACCTACTGACAGGACTCCCGTGGCAAATTACTACATTATATGGATTAAGAAATGGCTGAATAAATACTTTTTAAAAGGCAAATGCTGTGGAGTGTACTTGTCCGTTTATGACAATATTTAAACTCTAATGAAGTATTAATTTGTCTATGCATAATACCATTCTCTAGTGTTAAATTATGACTGAAAAAAAACTTTTCAATATACAAATTAAAAAGTATTAACTTTGAAATTTTGAGAAAACTGTATATACCCAGAAATGTGGAGTTTATCACCCTCCTCTCTTCCAAAAAGTTTAATATAGGGAATTTAATATATTCTGAAAAGATTCTACTTGTACTTTCATTCTGATTATTCAAGCCTGTTTCAATTCTCTAGGCATAATGAAAAAAAAGAGAGAGAGAAAAAACAAGACGACTGCTGTAATAGCTTAGATTTCTAAATACCAATTTCAGAACATACTGTTTACTTTCTACACTTCTCTCTTTTGATATTCTAAAGCTCCTGTCCTGAAAGAAAAATCCACAACTCTGGTTGTCTGAAGCCAGTGAGACAATTCACATGCTCAGGTCTAATGCGGAAACAACTCTTAGAATCTGATGGCTGAAATAAAGTTTCTGAAATGTGATTTTTTTTTTTACTGACACAAAAGGAAGTTAGTCTCTAATGGCAAAGATGTCTGGAAAGGAACAAGATCTATAATAATACCGCAGCTCACATTAAGGCCTTATGAGTCACAAAAGGAAGTTAAGCATTAGCAATTTTCCAAAACTGCAAGCACGATCAAAAACCAAAACCAGGGGCCAAATAAAATCCAAGCTTGTATTTGCTTGGAAATACAGAACATTGGAATTCTGCAATCAGAGTGCTAAGAATTATGAATTCACATCTGTAACAAATAAAGTGAAAAAAATACCTGAAATGAAATATACTCCCTCTACAAAATAAGGCAAAAGAAATGTTGCACACAAAATACATGGAACATTCCAAGTTTCCCTTTTCATCCCAACTTTCATTTCTGTTTTCTTAAAATAAGTATTTTTTAATAACAACTCAAACTCACACTAATTCACCGGAACCTTCTTGCTAACTTCAGTTTAGTACACAAAAATTGTTGAGTTAACCTATTCAAGCAGATGCCGACTACGAGTTCAATGCATACCAGCTATGAAGGCAACGTACCCAACCTGTGTATACAGCAGAACACCAGTACTGACTCAAAGCATCCAGGTGCTACTCTCATCCAGAGAGCAAAGTAATAGTATCTGTGTCCAAAATAAACACAAACTGCAGTGCACACTGCGAACCAAACACAGAGCGAACTGAGTACACGACTGGCTGCGACCACCCCAGCTATACGCAGTTGAAAAGATACCATATCTATCATTCGCAAGTATAAAATTACCCCATATTAAAAACTGCAAAGGGGAAAGGGCATACAACGAGATGCACAAACTCAATCTAAATAAATTACTTGTTTTTAAGCTGCATTTTTTTCCACATTACTAGAAGGTCTTTCACACTGAGGAAAACCTAAGCACTGGCAGAAGCAAGCGTGCAGCTTTTTCACCTGCAACAGAAAACTCAGGTTTGAGCTGACCGGGAAATAACAAGATACAGGACAATCTCTTCAACATGGTAGATACAGATGGAAGATTCTAAATAACAGTTTTATTTTAGAAACAGCATAAAGCTTTTTATTGTAAATAATAGCAGAAATTTTGACAATTTATTTTTAATTACAGATGCCGTACAAACTAGAGGGCATGAAGTTGAATGTGATGAGATAGCTTTTAACAAACCTCTTCACTACATGCCCAATTTAAATTAACATAGGCACTATTCTGATTCACAGTCTTCAGTAAATGCCCATATTACTTTGGGAGTATTCAGGTCTTAGCTACTGTTTTCAAATAGTCTTCAATCAAGTAATCTTGTTTCCCTTTAGACAGAAATTATGATTTATACAAGATGACAAAAAATCCCTAGAAACACTGATTCTAATGTAAAACAACAAAGAATTGTCTGCAAAAGCATTCAGAACAAAAAAAGGCAAAATTACAAAAATTACAAATTAAACCAAGAAGAGCTTTCCTCTCTCCATTTTCCCACGTTGCTACCTGCCCACTCACGCTCTAAACAGCCACCACTTCTGTGGGCCACCAAGAGAGTCATTTTCTCATGTTTTTCATTACCAAGCAGAGGGCAAGCCGACAAAAACCCACCCAAACTGCCTCCAAGAATTACACATCACAAGGAGCTCTTTATTCACCTCAATCCAAACACCCCAGATGAGCTTGGCCATGCCTGTCCCAAGCACACACATCCATCTCTCCCTTAGCAAGAAAAAGCAACAGGACCTTAACGGTAGCTGGTTCTCGTCAAAACTGATTTTCAGTTAAGTCTGTTCATTCTACACCTCTCATGGGAGTGGCCTTGTAAGAGAACATTTTTATAATTAGAACCAAAACACTCTTCCTCCTCATGAAGATGACTGCTGCCACTGTTGCCTTACGCTCTCCCCTTCAAAACCTCTCCATTTTTATTCTGTCCCAGCGTCAGAAGCTGTTACAGTTGAAGGGCTGTAAACTGCAGAGCCGTCCAAGGTGTATTTTTTGTACTCTTCTCCTACTTAAAGGGCTCCCTTAACCTACTGACGTGATGAAAGCGAAGGGCAGGTAGGCAAGAACTATGCAGAACGAGCACGAACCTGCCCACCTTTTGTCTGAAGGCCTCCCCTCTGCAATTACCGACCAAAGGAAAGCTGGGCTAGGTCAGAGAAACAGCCACACGTTAACAAATCACACACATATTCGCTTCCACGACGTGTTTTAACAGACTAATTTACCAACATCTCCTCAAATCATGCAGTGCATTGAGTGCAATGGTAAAACAAAATTCCCTTTGAAGTGAAGTAGCTTATTTGGAGTATGAAGGCTCCTGGAACAACACGCTGCCACTGTTCACTGCCTTGGTCAGCGCCAGGAAACAGTTCCATGATAACGTTGGCAGCCTCCTTCTGAAAATTTGTTTTGTTTTTAAGAAACCCTGTGCATTTTCACTGCTTGTTCATGGCCGAACAATGAAGCATTGTGAAAGACATGAAAAACATGTATGATTTGATTACATATTAATAGAGAAATACTGATCATAAACTATCTTTAAATCAAAACAGGCTGCATATTCAGAAAGCTTAGCATGAGAGATCTGTTTTTACAATCATTTTACTCACTTGAAGCAGTTAAGTTTTAAAGTTTATTCAATCCCTGAATATGGCTTTTTTTAGTATTCCTTGAAACTAACAAGTAATCAAAATATTTTCAATGTTTGCAAATTCAGTGAGACAAAAAAATAATCCAGCTCTTAACATATGTTAAAATACACTAACAGAAATTGGCAAAAGTAATTTATTTTTAATATCAACAGCTAGGGAGTCACTAATATCATTAAACCCAGCTCTGACTGCACAGCATACTTCCATTTAAATCAAAGGGGGGCATACTTATTCCACTTCAGTTCAAACCAACTTAAATCTTTTTTGTGTCAGCTTCAGTGAACTACTTTAACAGCTTCCTATGCCAGAATCTCCACTACAGAAGAGTACTTCAGCATATATGCAAGCCTAATGAAACCACTCCTGTCGAATCTAGTTTTCCCAGGTAAATATTCCCAAACAAAATGCATACACGCATCCCCCCAGTTAAGAAGGAAGACTAGATGCCTAAATTCGTAAAAGAGGTGATAGTTTGAAAATAGAGGTCAGAGGATACTGCTGGGGACCAACAGGATTCAATTTTAGGCAAAGAAAAAAACCAAAAACCAAAAACCAATCCCCTTCCCCCTACCCACACCAAAAAAAAAAAAAAAAAAAAAAAAGAGGGAGCATGAACTTTTGGTAGGGATCAAGCAGAAAAAGTTGCAAGACAGGTCTCTAGAAACATAAGCAGAGCAATAATTTTTTATCCCAACTGTGTCTGGCTATTAGCAGAAAAGGCAGGACTAGACCCAGTGTAAACTCAAGACGAGAAATTCTTATCGTCTCTAATAGCGTTGAAATCAACAGAAACTGCCATTAACACACAGCAGCAGCGTGCTGCCAAGGACATCCTCAGCACAGCCAGGAGCATGAGCACCTCCGTAGTCTGTCCCCAACAAGCAAGGCTGGGTTGCCATTTACAAACATCTAAAATCAGAAAAAGTGCGTACACATTTACAATGAACTTTATTAAGCCAAAATGCACACCGGGCTGGCACCAGAAAACATGCCTCTTGTGTAGTAGTATCTGGAGTTGATCAGATTTCATAATACCACATGACTGCAGCTCAAAGAATCCTCCACAGGATGACAGAAATAGGAGCTACAACACAGATCAAAATAAGTTTCCTCAATATTTTTAACATTTTTTTCTTACTAAACTCAAAGACACACCTGGTTTTGTCACTCATGTTCCTGAAATTAATTTACCTGCCTTCCCTGTGACAACTTGTGTTCTGCAACAACTGGCTGTGCTTAAGACTTGCAAGAACCAAAGCTCCTGCTACAACAATATTTACACATCAAGCTGCGCCATACCCAGGCTTCATGAGGAGCTGCTATAAAGATTTAGCAAAGAAAAACAACCCACAGGTACTGCACTTCAAGCACTATCGCCTACCCTTCTGAAGTAAAAAAAGAGAGAACTGTAAGCCACAGCACGTTGCAAGTCACGAAAAGCACAGCAGCTATGTTTTTCTAGTAAGTTTGTAAAAATCCTATTAAAGAAGTCTCCTTCTGTATGTGTGGTACTCAGAAGGATGGTACAGTGAAAGAATTGTTTTTATGCCCTTGATTGTTTTAAAAACGTATCAGTCCAAACTCTCTTTCTGAAACAATGTTTCAAACTATAAAAACAGAAACAAAATGCACAGAACCAAAATATTTGCCATGTCTTCTTTAACACTAAGGCCAAAGTCTCTTTCCTTCCCAACATACAAACTACAACTAAATTGTGAAGTCATGAGTATCTCTTAAAAGGGGCCTTCCTATCAATCTATGAAACTGGTTCTGGTTTGCAATTCAATATGCTATTGAATAGCATTATGTGCACACACACAATCTGCAACTAACATGGAAATTACTTTTAAATACAGACCAACTCAAGAAAAGGCAGTATGTAAAAGATGGGAACATTTTCCTAAGACATCAAGGGAGCAAAAAACCCAGTAAGTGCAAACACAAGCCAAATAACCCACACAAAAGAAAACCTGCTACATTTATGAAAGGAAAATCAATCTCTACTACAAATTACACAGCTTTCAAAAAACTAAGATTTGTCAACTGCTTCTAGCCTACAGCTACATTCCGAGATTCATTTATCAAACTTATTCACATCAACAATTCTCAGCCTCATCATCCCAGAAATCCACTCACTTATATGTGTTAGCCTTAAGAGTTCCCAAACTCAATCCACTTAACACCTCAAAATAGACACTTATAAATCCACGGAGCTAAGAACTTTAACCTGATAACGAACAAAGACAACAATACCTCTTTATATATTCAGAATTAACAGCTCAAAAGAAACTGTAAAACCTGAGTGCACAAAGCACACAGACATCTGGATAAAAGCCACATGAATTCCAAATGTACTTCAGATTCATCGGTTTCAAAACCATACTACTGGTCAACATTTTTACAAGTTCTGCTGCTCATTCAGTGATGACACCACTAAGACCTTGTAAAGTATTGATTTTCTACAAAATGTCTCAAGATGAAGTGCTGTTCTGTAAGTGTTATAGGCAATGGTATGTTTGAAGCCACTCAGAAATTCCGACGTTAGACAAAGCAGATCAGCGGTCACTGCTGCCAGCGAGTAGTCCCACAACAAGCCCGCTTCCTCCCCCTTTGCATTTGAGGCTGCAGTTCCATGTGCAATTATCTTGCCTCTACTGCAGAAAATTATGCTTCCCGCTCCTTCCTCTCTCCCCACCACTGTTTCTAGGGTACACAGTTCTGTACAATAAGGCAAACTAAATCAGGAACTCATATTCCCGAAAAATACTGCCGACAAAAACCCATTACAAGTTTCTATGCACCTGAATGAGCCTCCCAGATCAGTTCACAGCACAAATGGCTGCACGAACACAAAGTGGAAACTAGGGGCTTTTTTCCATAAACTTTTTTTCCCTTAAACTAATTATACTTTAGGCATATACTGAACTACAGCTTTAACAGTCTATAGTATGGGTTGCTGTCTTTAGAAGACAATTTGAGATGGGGTTTGTTTCCTGTTTTCTCTGTATTTAGGTACCACTTCTTCCAGACACTAAGCTTGCACAACTACATCGCTACTCTCACATTACTGAACTGTTTCATATTTCTTCAGTGTTAACAAGACATCTGATAGCAAATAATTATTTAGGTTATTCAATCACACTTATACGACTATATAAAAACATAATTTTATTTGCTTTGGTCAACTACTCTCACCCTACTATCTGTAGGATTACTCCTGTAAACTGACCTAGCCAGAAGCTTCCTCCCTATGCTTGCCATCTGTTAACTACTTTTTGCAAAAGTGTTTCTCTTTCAGAGCATTTTAAAGACAATTATTGCAGTCATTTAATGAGTCTGCTATTATCTCAGCAAAAATGATATTCTTAAATTATAACAATCATTACAACAGCAAGGACTTCATTTTGAAGAGGAAATGTACACAAAGAATTGGGCAGCCTAATTATTTGACAAGCAATGAAGGTTGTGAGAGACTTAAGAAAAGCATCAGTGATAGCAAAAAAGATTCAAAAAAAGAAGCATGGTGAAACAATTTAACTCTACCCCACAGAGATGGTAATTACTAAAACTCATAAAGCCTTTAAAATAGTAAAGCAGATACTCTGGCTCTTTTTCCCCTGTTCTTAAGAGTCCAGCAGTTTTTGTCTTTCCCTTGCTGTACAGCTGTATTTGCAAAGGAAAACAAGGCAAATAAAAAAATGGATAAAAGTTATAATAAATATTCAGCAGTAAATGTGTTAAACTAATCTCACAAACATGTACTTCCTTCCCCAACCTATGCAATTTGTCATTTTTAAAAGAAATCTGATGTATAAAATGCTTATAATAAAACTTAGATAAAATATATACAAAAGGAAGTGCCTCATGCACATTCAACTATACACAAAGCTGTCAATATGCTGCTATCTTCAATGGTGAATACATCACAGACAAAAAGCCATAGATCAGTGATGAAAACATAACATATACAGCCATAGTCCAAAACAGTTTGTTTCAGGAACTGCACTACTCAAGCTCCCAGATGGTGCCCTACTCCCCCCATTAACTCTGTGCATTTGACACAGCTCCGCCACTTTCACTCCCCTAATTGTGCAGGCCTTTCTGAAAATAACAGAATCAAAGAGAAAAGCTGGAAAACACAGTGCGGAAAAGGTCATTGAAGGGATGACTTTCATTACTTGTACATGCATGATAAACTTAGTAGGTGCTGGAAGATGAGAACTGAATTCTGCTGCCTCACTGTGGTAGAGAAGAATTTATTAAGCTCCTACAAGTACAAGAAAGGTGAAAATTTTTTTCTTTAAGCAAAAAGAACTAAATTAGAGCACACAACTCCTAGAAATGTTTAAAAGGGAAGTTCAGACAAAGTTTTATGTTTGTTAATATGATGATGTCACCCCTAAAATTAACTGTAATTAAAGGAACAAGAACAATATGAATACAGTTGTTATGCTTAATGGGAACTATACCAGCAGTATTAATCATTTTGGGAAAAAGAACAAGTTTTTAGGGCTCTTCCGGTTTGAGGGGGTGAGGGGATGGGTTCTTAACATTTCAAGATTACAAGGCATGATTTTTAATGACACCCTCAAACAAATACTTTCTGGAACAGACCTCAAGATTTCAGTTTTCAGATGATCCAAATAGGACAAATTTTGGTATGTGTATTTTTTATGCTCAGTCCCACTGAAAACTGTCATCCTCAGCTTCACAGGCAATATATAACAGCATCATCATTTTACAATCTCGTATTGTAAGAAAATTTAGCAACCCTAACCTATAAACTTACTATGCAAAATAGACAGTCTCTTCTACAAGGAATACAGCGCGATCAGGTCATTACTTTAAAATACTTTTCATTACAGGCTCACTTGAAATAAATCACATAGAACGTAAGAAATGCATGCTGACAAATACTATATCCTTTTCTTTTATGCATTTTCCATAACTGCATCAAGTAGTTGGCTTGTTTTACCTCCCATAAGTAGCTGAGAAAAGATATCACTGCTTATGACCCATTTCCTCTCAAAATATTTACAGTGCAAGATTTCCTATACAAGCAGAACAGCAACCAGTGGCAGAGTGAGAGGTTTAAGAATAATCCAAGGGATACTTGTCTACAGTGCCTGTAGACTTGATACAAAAGGGAGGCATCTGTTAACACAATCTGAGGGAAGAGGCCTGTGAGTATTCAGGATGTGCATCTCAGCAGCACATAAGCCTGGACTTCGATCAGGTGAAACTTCGTTCCACCGCTGATGGCATGCTCACCTATGAGGTTATGCCATTCTGATATACACAGACGGCCCTCGGTACGACACCAGCCAAGCAGCCACCTACAATGTTCAGACTTCCTTTGCTAAACTTTCAACAAGGGCAAAAATAGCATCATCTGTTGCTATAAAACAAGTGGTCGGAAAGCTCGTGCTTGCAAGCACAGAAGCACCTGCATGTTCAAAGTCAGTTAAAAAAAAAAGTCAGATGTGAGATATTTGGATTCATGAACATACTGAATTAAAGTTAAGTGCCAAACTTCTAATCACAAAAGGGAAAAAAAGAATTCTCCTGATTTAAGAACTAAGAATACCACCTTGTCCTATAGCACTTCAGACTGTAACTGGAATATTATCTTCCCGTTTTCTCTCAATTACCCTGCTTTCATGTATGTAGCCAGAAGAAAATAAAAAGCTTATTACAAAATAACATACACACAGTGAGATGGGTGTAAACTTCTCTCAAGCCAGTTTATACTTCAGATTATCTTTCCGACTTCCTTTTTCTTCTAAACATGCAGAAGCGAATGTTGAAGCCTGCATTTCTGTTGTCTTGTTCAACTTCAGGAGAAGCAAATAGCTTTAGCAAACTCAAACCAGTTTTAAGTGAAGTTAAAAGAATCAGAAATGTTCTATTTGTTAAAGCTGATGCTACACAAATCTTCAGTGCAGTTCTCCACTTTATTTTCTCTTCTCAAACTAACTCTGATGAAAAATGCATGATGTGAAATTAAGAGACCCAATTTATTTACAATTATAATCTAATTGCAGCAGGCATAGAAAGTGTAACAGCAGCATAAGACGTGCTAGATTGTTTATAATTCTGCAGTATTAGTACACTGAACACAGTGTATTAATTTTTAAATTAATTTCTATCAAAAGAATAGCTGTGCAAGTAAAAATGTGATGAGTATGCTTGCTTTCTAATAATGAAACAAATGTGTTTAATGTTCTCTCTTAGTTTTAAATAACCTCAGCATAACTAGTTAAAGATCCTTGGTTGTCTAATGGTGGGTCCATTCCAAGACAGTTCATTAACTCTTCAATACAATAAAAAGTTTTACTTTCTGAAAAAATCTCAATCATTGTCAAAGTAAAACTGATTAAAATAATTAAATCAAGTAGTAATTGTTTCCTCAACGTGGAAAAAAGCCAGTATGAGTCACTATCTTCTTAAACAATAAACATTCACCTTAAGTACTACTTAGGTAAGTTACCAAAATCCCTTTCCACCTAACACTTAGCCTAAAAGCAACCAGTTCCAGTAAGACCAATATTCCCACCCTACCCCCTACCCTACCTTTTTCCTCTTTAGTTAAACTACACAGAATTGTAAAAAACTGAAACAACAAACTCATCTTGAACTTCAAATTCTACAAAGCGATCAAAGGATAAAAGTGAGAATTAGAACTAAAACCCCTCTTAGAACTGTAATCACAGGAAAGACAGATCTGAAACACTTATCTTCAGTAATTGTCATAGTTGTCTATTACTATTCACATTGCATACGCTGCTGATTTAAGAGGCTTCTACATTGTTTGCCTCAGTCACTCCCCCCATCAACACATTCCTCACAATAGTTTGACAGCTACTGCTTCACAACCAGTTTCTGAAGGAAACATTAAACATCTGTCCGATTAGATAAACTCAAGGTCAGAATCCAATTTATAGAGTTTATTGCATATCCTGAAATAATAAAAACCAAACCACACAGTTTTATAACTGTTTTCTGGGCGTTTCATTTTAAAATTCCAGTGGAAAAACATAAAACAAGTTTAAATACTGTAAAGATGCTTTCTTTTCACACCATGATAAAAACCAAACCCCAGAAAACTTCAATACTCTCCACAGGCCTTAGAACATTCCCTCTCTTCCCAGTTAGAAAACAAAGTGCCAAAATTGATGTCAGCGAGATTGCAGAAAGTCCTGAAAGTTTCTGACGTATGCAACAGAAAAGTCACAGCACCAGAAGGTTTTATTAGACTGCCTGGCATCTATCCCACATGCTCCTCACAAACGATTCTAACCCCTGGATTTCTCACCATCCTCACTTTTCCTGGAATCTACTTCCTCTTCCTGCTTTACCCCAAGTATGCTCATGGGAGACCCGTAGCCTCAACGCTACTGTTCGCACGTCTGGGTTCTGCTGCTCTGCTTCCTGGCAGGGGACTCGGGGGCTGCTCCCCCCGCGGTACTGTACACACAGTAATAAACAGGATCACGTGTCACTAGTAGCTACTACACCACGTGTCTTTAAGTTATCAAGATAACTGACAAGCGTAGCTACTTGGGCTGTGCCCTCTTCTTCCCCCTCCCCAAACTAAAAAATAAGAGAAGTTTATCAAAACCAACAGAACACATCTACTGCAAGACTCACTTAATCAAACTAATCTCAAACAACCAGCCATATACATGTTCTGTTAACATCACGCCACAATTTTACACAGTTTCACTAGTAGGAATTGAAAATTACACACTCCATAAACATAGACAGAGGTTGTAATGGAGAAGCAATCAACTGAGCCAAGACCAAAGATGAACTGTGCTAAACCCCTATCTCTACACTAATGGCATAAAATTAAAGGGGGGGTGGGGAGTAAAGTGTTACACTGCCTGCTTCACAGGCCTGTGTCCTGCTAAGTAGAAGCAAGAGCCAGTAATTACGTTCCTTTCCTTCCCAGTGGTTTTTTTTTTCCAGTAAGACACCATTCTATATTCTCAGGTAGAGAGAATGTTGGTAGCAAGAATATAGAGAAATAAGGTAGTTACTAACAACTCTAAGCTGTCTGCATGTATATATTTGATGTCAGACTTGCCTCTGTTTTGAAATGCACAGATTGAAAATTAGAAAAACATTTATATTGCCTTTCCGTCCCCAAACACAAGCTCAGTTCCTAGTAGAACTTAAACCAGGAGTTTAGAATAAAAATCCCTACTTTCGCTGTTCACATGTACATGGATTTCAACAGACAGTCTCATAAATTGGGAAACCCTAGAAAACCAGGAACAGCAGCTGCATACGTGCTTTTATCACACAGAATATACAGCTCCTTCTGCCAGAGCATCTAACCGAAGATTCTGTCAAGTCAAATTTGGGCTGGAAGCTACCAAGCAGTGCCAAACTGTGATAGTATTAAGGTATTAACTTACAGGTAATGCAGTCACTGATACCACTCTCCAAGCATTAACAAGGAAAGCCACTAAACCAGCCTCCAAAACCATAGCAATAGCATCAACGATTGATATGCTTTAAAAGCTGAAGAATAATTATTTGTGCCTTTGGTTATTAAGTTTCTTCTATATTCGTGATGTATTTTCTTTTGGATTAGGAATTTTTGAACTAAAAAAAAAATTCACACATGCTGAGGTTTCTAATAGCTGTAATAAAAACATGATTTTGCTGTTTCAAGTGTTGTGAAAAACACCTCCAACTTTACTTGCCCTGTTTTTATTTGGTTTTGAAAAGCTTAGCTGTTCTCCTAAGAGACCAAAGCAACCCAGATGCACCAGTCTATATTGCAATTTATTGACACGGACTTCCCATAAGAGAAGATAATGATACAGGTGAAGGTCAGCATTAAAAAAAATTGGACTTAACATCTCAACCAAAACTATTTGAAAATTCACTGTTAGCTATGATACAAGAAAGCACTCCTAAGAAACAGGCTGGCAGACTGTCCTTCTGAACTCTTCAATGCTCACACAATTTTAGTTTCTCTCCAATAATCTGAAAAGCGCTGTCTGCAAAGTTTGTTTCTCTTGGATACCATTAAAAAGGACAATTTTATTTTATGCTATCTTGTTCCCCATACAGAGGGCTTTAATACTGGCAGTAGATATGCATGTTACACAAACAACTGCAGAGTTTTGGTTTAGCCAAAAGTAATGAAATCAAACATAGGCATAGCCTTTTATATGTTTTCTGTTAGAACTAATCACATCAAAAACAACAACAAAAAGCTTTGTAATTTTAGCCAACGAGCACAAGCATGAAGACACCAAGCAAAGGACCAAGTAACAAGATGACTAGTGCAAGTCTTTCAGGAAATCCACCACACAAGCCTTATTAAAGCTCTTAAAAAATATGTTGCTGTAAGTACTTTAAAAGACAATAAGCCATTATATTTGCATCAAAATCATAAAACCACCAATTTCCTCTGCTGTACTTGGGAAACGTAAGCAGCAGAAGGACTGGCACCATTTTATATTTCAGGTCATGTGAATCTTGTTTTCTACAACGCTAAGAAAACAACAGGAAAAAGCAAGGTCTGCATCACCAGGTTTTGGGGCATTTTCCCCTAAACTAGCAGTTAGGCTTCTTCAGGGTCAAGCAACAACAGCTCAGGGACCTCAGTTATCACGCTTTGGCACAAGCACCAATCACTATTATTCATTTCACCGCATCAAACTGCTCAGCCCCCCACCCCCAAAACCCCTATGTACCTGTCCTTTTAACGTTACACGGCTTCTGTCTTGCAGGTGCTGATTAGAAACTGAAGGATGCCAAGGATGGATCTGACTTTGAGACTGTGCCCGAAGAAGATCAGATGACTGTGTTACTTGCTGTGGGGTTATATGGTGTTCTAGGTCATGCTCTAAAACATGGCTTGTGCTATCCTGAACAAATGCAGAATCATCAAACTGTGGCAGAAGGTCTTCCTGAAGGAGGTCATCTGGGTCGAGTCCTGTAAATGGTTCATTATGAGTCTCAACCTGATGAAGTAAATTCTCATCTAAAGATGTAAAACCGTTGCTCTCAATAGCGTCAGTGAAATGGCTTATCTGAGAAGCAGAACCAGCAGAAGCTGGAAAATTAATATTCACAGGAGAGAGTTTTGAACTACTAAAGTTGCCCTGAGGATGCGCAGAATGCAACATTTGAAAACTATTTGAATTCAAAGGTGTATTAGGATTCAATATGTGCTCAGTTGTTTCTTGCTTGGTCCCTGTTTGAGATGTAAAGGCATCGCTTCCACTGAAGTCAGAAATAGAGTGTGTCTGCTGGCTAGTAGAAAGAGCTGTTGTAGGCTGAAGAAGGCTGGTAGGAGAAATGTGGTTATTAGAGTAAGTATAAGGAGATGAAAATTGTTGGCTGTTATTGACAGAACATGGAGTAATAGTTGGGGACTGTCCACCAAAACTTCCTTCTTGATTCCCACAAAAATGTATTGAAGCACTTGCAGATTGAGAAAACTGTTGAACAGACAGAGGCTGCTGTGAAGTTGATGGATTAGAAACCGGAGGTGGGTGGTTAACACCGACTCTGTGAGAAGTAGATATGTTAACTTCCATGAAGTCTTTTGGCTGGCTGAGAGCATCTTGCCCCGTGTTGTTTCTGCTTTGTTGCGACCGTAGCGAGGCACACTGATGCTGCGGTTCATTAGCCTGAAATAAGGCAAAGTCATGGTGTGCTACAAAGCTTTTGTTTTGCTGCATAGACTGAGAATGTCCTTGGTGAAAGGGAGACCCATTTTGATTTGAAACAGTTGTGGCAGTTTGATGACCCCACATGGGGCTACCATCAGCCACATCTGGAAACATCCCATTAGACTGGTTTTGCGGATGAATTGGTGAACAATTGAATTGAGAGTGTGGTGATAAGACGTTGTCAGCTGAGCTATTAAAAGATTGATTTACTGAGTGAAGTTTCAGTGAATCATACTGATTCAGCTGATCAAAGTCACTCATCTTTTGTTGATTTTGAGCATCTTGCACATGGTTCAATGAGTCTATGTGCAAAGGTTCAAATTCTGCACCCAAATTCAATTCATCAACAAGTGAAACAGGTCCAGGTTGAACAAAGGCATCATCTGATAAACCTTCTAAGGTCTCACTAAAAAGATTGGCATCATCAAAAAAATCCATCATAGGATCAGTCATCTTGATAGGTCTGTACTGCTTTTTCTCTCAACTCCAAACGGAGTCAATCTCGGCTCTCTGCAGTGAACAGAAACTAATGACATCCAGTGGTCACCACGTTATCCAAGGCATGCCAACATCCAATAGTGCTTCTGATGAAACATTCGTCTTAAAGTGTTAAAGCATCCTATGAGAGAAGAAAAAAAAAAAAAAAAAGAAGAGAAAAATTAGTTTCATGACTCTCCTTATTGCTCCATCCCTTCTCCAACACTTTTAATGGATCTTGGTATTTTGCTCATAAAGTTACAGCTTAGTTAAACCACAAATTAGTTATTTTTGCTTATACTTGATGCCCTGTGCAGTGTTTATTCTTTCTATGCCTTATGTAATTAAAGTAATATTTGAAGTTTTAAGCGTAATGGTCTCATTTCTTTTCATTCATCTGTTAGATTATCCTTTGCCACATTCAGTAAAACTTTTGGATTGCAATAGAATTGTGGTTTTTATTAGTCTGAAATTAAAATTTGTTCATAGAAATAAATCATATGAAAGATAAAATATACACAATAACTCTGTATGTCTAAACAAGAAACTTGAGGGGTTATAAACTGTATTTCAAAACAGCTACCTTGAATTCACTAGGAAAAGCTGAAATGCTGTTTCTTCTATTTAAACTTCATTAAGTAAGAAGAGAAAAAGCATATTTTATCTCACTTAGACATAACAGAACTCTTATTTCAAGAAAAGACAAGAGAAAGACTACAGTGCTACAGGCAAAGATAAACATAGGAGAAGAACTACCCTTGGTTCAGGAGTTTACACACTTATCTAATTTTGAAACACAAGCAGTTTTTCTTTTTTATTTATTCATAGTATCACTGAGTGATTACCAATGAATTAGCTTGCAATCAGGGGTTTCAGGCAAGAGGAGATGAGAAGGATGGTTCATTTAACTTTAGCCTAAAAATGTGCACATTCATACTGTAATCAAACAGAATGGGAAATGAATGAAAATGTGTCTCTGTGATAATTTACAGATAACTCGTAAACCTTTAGAATAGAGAAGCAATCACTTTAAATGAGCATCTTCAGGGAATAATCATTCCTTTTTCTTGTCAATACATGTCTAATTACTATAAAGACAAAAAGGAGAGAAAACAGCCGCAGTTTTTAATTCCTGACCCTACGAGTAAAGCTCACTTCCATGCTCTCCTCCTCCATTTCAATTGTAATTCTTCATTAATTAATTCTCCTAAGAATGAGTATAGGATCCCTCCAGAAATGGACACCTTGAAAATCTGAAATTTTCTCTGATGGACAAGGATCATGTTGAATCTATTAAGTACAAAGCAGACTTTGACAAGCTGCTGAAAACTTGTCTGCTTATACTCTTAGTCTGCTGAAAGTGCTGTGACCAGTCAGAATAAAGTCTAACCTAAATTTAAAGAGTTTGTTGAGGGCTTGGGTATATAAAACTTCTGATCTACACAGAAAAAGGACAGTGAAAGACACCAATTGGTGACATCTATCACAGATGGATTGGTATGTGTGTTAATTACTATAAGTATAGAGGACAAGCATGCTATAAAAAAAGGCAGAAAAACTTAAGAAGGTGACAGCTCAGTATAACAAAACAGCCATACATAACAGATCAAACATGTGCAACTTATAGCTTGAAGTTAGGACTTCAAGAAATCCCAAGTTAAAGGAAGCACTAACATAAATTAAACACCATTACCTTCTAACATCAACTAAGTTGTCTGCTTATGATTAAAAGCAACAGAAGGATGACCCTTCCCAGGATCAAACACCTTCCAACAAGTAATAAACCAACATGAGAATCCAGGTAGATGATGTGGCATGGTTTTAGGATTTTGTAGTGTTTCTAACGTAACCATCTCTCATCTCAGGACATTTCAACTCAAAAGGTAAGTTGGGGAGAGCTATTTTAGCTAAGAGAAGAGAACAAAGTGAGATTAAGTACAAGGAAAGAATATTGTAGACACAGAACAAATTATCTAATTAAGGAAACCCCCATCTGGGGAAAGATAGATGGAAATTATGGCAGCCATGTGTAAAATGTCATGTTCCAGGCAATCAAGGACTCTACTGTTAAAAACTCAGATTTAAAGCCAGTGTCCATAAAAGTTTACATCTTGAGGCAGAGTACAAATAGCTCAGTTTAGCTCAGGAACTGCATACAGCTCCTTAGTTGTGCCCAGAGATAAACTATATTTCACCCTGATTTATAAGGAAGGCTATTCAGTTTGTGCTAACTTGAAAAAATTAGAAAAAGGAGATTTCTTCGATCTTTAGTGATATATATACAGTAGGATGTACTTTTTTTTTTTTCTTCTGGTAAGCATAGGGTGACTTATGGGCCAGTTATTCCATGGTAATTAACTACTATACAAGCTCTTCAGTATAACTACATAGTAGCCTAGAACTATTGAGCAGGACTAAACAAGACCGTATTGAAAAAAAACATGTACCAGACAATCTCCTCATGTTTTATTGACTACTATACACCTTTACAGTAAGAAATGGGAAAAGTATGCATAACAAATGGCACCACTGCAGTTGTGACACCAACTCTGAGCTTGCCTCAACAGAAGTTTCCTTCTTTGCTCAAAACCCAAAAAACACTTTTTATCTTACTTTTTCCTACTTTCTTTCAGCATAAGGAAAAAGGGAGGAAATAAGAAACAAATAATACAAAATCTCTTTTCAAAATGCAAAGACATTATAAAACCAATAAATCTTACTAGGTATAAAAAGGAAACGTAAGCTGAAGACGTCAGCTTCACTTCAAGGATCCAAACAAGATGAACTTCCAAGCTGAGAAATCTGAAGGGCAGATACATTGGAGATCCCTCCATGCTAATCAGACTCATGTAAATTTATTATGAAGAAAGCTTCTCTGTAAAGAGGAGATCATGAAGGGAGGAAAACCACACAACCCAAACCTCCTTTGGAAAGGATACCACTGTAGACAGCCTGAACAGAATGTTGCAAAGAGACCTTGTTTTGTGACCAGAGAAGTACTAGCCTTCCTGCATGCCTACAAAATCCATCACATTGCTTCAGCCCAAAGAAAAGCGTAACTTGGAAATTGAAGGATATTGATTTGGAAAAACAAGCCTTTCACACAGAGTCATCTTCCAAATTTATTGAGCAATTGTCCTTTGTTTCCCTCTGCTATACTGGAGTATGAAAACATCAGATGCTCTGCTTGCAAATTGTGAAGGCATATGAAGGCAAACTTCTGAACTTAACTGCCACACAATTACTATTTTTTCTGTCCCTTCCTTAAAAAACAAAACAACAAAAAAAAACTACCTACTCACATCCAACTCAATGAAACAAAAGAGATTCTCTTCTCCATGTCCATGCTCCCTCTTATTTAAAAAATGGTGGCAGCTACAATCATGTTTTAACACACTTTAATCCAGCTTTCTCCTTCCCCAAACAGATCTGAGGTACCAATTTGAATTTTGGAAACGCTTTTACCTTCAGCTGGCAGAAAAACATTCAAGGAAATAAACGTTGTAAAGACTTTCATCTATTGGGCTTGACAACTACAAGTTTACCAATGCAATGGCACCTAGTGTTTCATAATGCCAGTTCCAACATATTTCTCATGGAAGATAAGCTCCTATTGGAGCTGCATTTTAATCAGAAATTTAATTTAATCAGCTAGTGCCAGCTCCAAATACTTCTCATGGAAAATAAGCTCCTATTGGCACCGCATTTTATTCAGAATGGGGAAAGTAGTTTTGAATCCTTGCTCAATAAACCAAACTACAGTTAAAGAAGCAGAATGTGTTAAAAACAAAACAGAGAGAGGAAAGAAAGCTCATCCTCAAAGAGGGAAATCTGTGTTTTGTCAAAACTAAGTATTTCACTGCAAGCAATCACCGTTATGGTAAATAACTCCATTTTACAGGAATCTCAAGTTTGATTTCTCTTAGTAACTACAATTTGACACCTTCGTGTCCTCTTACATGGAGAGTTTGTGATGAAGTTACACTTCTTGTAAAACCTGCACAAAGTCTAATACTTCATATGTCTAAATGCTCTGCTAGTACCGTATACTGATTTAATATTAATCTCTATCCAGCCTAAAGTTAGCAAGAGCCTTCTGCAAAATTAGTGTCTAAGAACTGCTTGCACCAGTTCTAGACAATAAAGTGAGAACTACAACAGAGGCACAATCAGATGAAGAAACTGAAGGCTTCGGTGGCTGTACTTGAATTTAAGAAGTGACTGCCCCCTACCACCTAGAATTGTTTCAGCACTATTCACCAACCACAGGACATTTACTAATTTCCAATTTTTTGCAGGATTCTTTTAATATATATAATGAATATATAATTAATCCAGAGGCATTCAGCAATTTTTTTCTAGTATTTAATTTCTCCCTTTGTATTTTAAACTCTTAGCTTCGTACCAATCAAGCTGTTTTTATGTAGAAAGCTACTCAACAGGAACTACTACTACAAGGAAACTACCATCTAATGGCTACATAACAGAATCACACATTAGACTCAATATTCTGGAAAAAAGTGTTGTGTTTTGGGGTTCATTGTTGTTGGGGTTCTTTTTGTTAGTTTGTTTTTTTAATAACATGATGTTTCCTGGTAATTAATTTTAGAAAACTTAAACCATATGCCCCAAGTCAAGGGACATGGACAGGCTGGAGATGTGCCAACTTCACGAAGTTCAACAGGCCAAGTGCAAATTCCTGCAAATAGGCCGGGGCAATCCCAAGCACAAGGACAGGCTGGGTGGAGAGAGGATAGAGAGCAGCCCTGAGAAGGAGGACTTTGGGGTGCTGGTGGATGAAAAGCTGGACATAAGCCAGCAGTGTGTGCTGGCAGCCCAGAAAGCCAACCGTATCCTGGGCTGTATCAGAAGTGTGGCCAGTAGGTTGAGGGAGGGGATTCTCCCCCTCTGCTCTGCTCTCCTGAGACTCCACCTGCAGTGCTTCTTGAGCCCTCAACATAGGAAGGATATTGACTGGTTGGAGCGAGTCCAGAGAAGGCCATGAAGATGCTCCGAGGGCTGGAGCCCCTCTGCCATGGGGACAGGCTGAGAGAGTTGGGCTTGTTCAGCCTGGAGAAGAGAAGGCTCCGGGGAGACCTTATGGCACCTTCCAGTGCCTGAAGGGGCTACAAGGAAGCTTGGGGCAGGGTGGGATGTCATTTTACAAGGGCAGGTAGGGACAGGACAAGGGGTAACAGGTTTAAATTGAAAGTGGGGAGATTTAGATTGGATATCAGGAAGAAGCTCTTCCCAGAGAGGGTGGTGAGGCACTGGAACAGGTTGCCCAGAGAAGCTGTGGATGCCCCATCCCTGGATGTCTTCAAGGCCAGGCTGGATGAGGCTTGGAGCAACCTGGTCTAGTGGAAGGGGTCCCTGCCCATGGCAAGGGGGTTGGAACTAGATGGTCTTTAAGATCCCTTCCAACCCAAACCTTTCCATGATTCTAAGATAAGGTGAAACACATTTCAGTGCTTGCCATATTCAGATATGCTAAAACATCTAGAATTTAAACAGTAAATATTTTCAGATGGCTAATTGTATCATTTTATGTCTTGCACAAAACAACATTTTCTCCAAGAAGTATCAATTTATTTACAAACATTCTTGAATCACAACAGAAATCTCCCGGATCTTTTCTTTTTTTTTTTCCTCATGTGGTCACTATTCATTAAACTGAACACCTATACTTTCTTTAATCTACTAGTTCTTAATATTAAGAGATAAATCTTTATTTAAATATTTAAACCAAAGTATTAGGACAGGAGAAACGGTATTAAAATAGAAATTATGAGTCCAAGTGAATAACAAACACCCCCACCCCCCCCCCCCTCCCCCCGTCCAACTTCTGCATAACTCGTTTTTTATTATAAAAACAATATTGTATTCTGTATGGCCTAAAACTATCTTTTCCATTACAAACAATATAAATCAATGCACTATTGTTGTTCCTCTGAATGTGCAAAAGCAGCTCTCATACTAGTATTGTAATTCTAACTTCTTTAAATCTTTAAGATCTTTTTCAAATTTTACTTATATTCAAAACTACTTAAAAATGAAAGTGGCTACATTCAGCCCAGTTTGATTCCTTTCCTTAAGTGGGTGCAAGAACAACAGATCAATACCAGGGCTACGTTAAAAAACTGAGGTTTCAAGTTAACACATTTAATGCAAGTCCTTGCAAAGCTGGGGTCAGGGCAGGGGGACACTTTCTCCCTTTTAGTTGCCCAGAGTTTAAAAACAACCCTTTATTCTTGTCAGAAAGACAGACCAAGAGGAAATAGATAGCCTGAAAGTCTCAAAAACATGATCCCCTTTTATACTACATTAGCATGTGGTAGACCTGAGTTGTAAAAAGACAAGCTGCAGTTACAGACAGAATCAAGAGCAGAAGAAGATAAGGAAATGGTACAAGATTTTAGGGCCAGAAGAAGAGAAAAAATAGATTTATTCTACAGAATACAAACAAGAATGAAAACATAAGAAAGCAGAATGGAATAAAGATATTGAATTGTATTTAAAAAAAAGTGAAACAGTAAAATACAAGATTAAAACTACTGGTGTGTTTTATTTCATTAAATGCATTGTTGATTACTTTTGATGAAGTGACAACATAAAACAAGCTACTCTAGTTACAAGCAAGAAAATCAGGTAAAGATTCAGCACATTACCATGATATACACACTTTCATACTCTGATAGACTAAGTATCACTGCTTCCCGACTGATGTGTGACAGTACCATAGATAAGAGGAAGTCAGGGACTTGGATGGCAATTTTTCACAGAAGTTGAAACAATGGCTATCCAGACAAATAACAGAAGCTGTCTCAGAAAGAAGCTAGGGACAAGTTAGTAGACAGAAGGAATTAAAACTGAAGTCATAACAGCATGACGTAACAGAAACCCAGACTACAGGTAAAGAACACAGAAGGAAGACATTGCAACCAGGCACAACAGACTTGCTTCCAAACAAGAGGTCTGCCAGCGAGACTGAAAAAAATCATCCTATTTGCTAAGTTCTGTGTAGCATACAATAGCCTGACAGGTTTGTGACTTTGTCTGATTTGCCCATCTATTAGCAGATGGAACACTGTGTCAAAAGACATAGACAATTCAGTTTGTTAAAAACCAGACACTCCAAAAATGATCACTTCTGCATAATAGTCAGAAATTATAGTGACATTCCCTCCCTGAGATTAAAAATAAATTACAATTACACTATCATTACTTTTCAGATTTAATTATAACTGAAGCTTTGGCAGAGTTCAAAAAGCTGCAGTAACTTAAATAATACAGAAGTTACTTCCCACTGATACGCCAATATAAATTATATTCTATTACAAATGTAACGATGAACGTACATGTTAAATTTAAAATGTACAAAGGGACAGCACAATATCCTCAAAATCCCAGATATACAGAAGATTAAAAAAAGAACATTTAGACATTCAGTAGAGATGAAGTCTTTTTTTCTCTAACAGAAAGCAGTAAGTAAACCTTTGTATGAGAGTGTCACACCATCTGTAGCTAAATATAAATGGAAAAGATGCATTTTTCTCTTACTGTGCCACTAAAATCAGGAGAAAACTTGTTTGGGTATCCCGTTTCATTAAATAAATAAAAAATTACACAATTATATATATGTAAGCATGCATTATTTTATTTCAAAATTGCTTTTCTTTGGTATGCATTTGTAATTATTTTGGAATAATGAGGGTATGATTTTTCTCAAGGGATGGCTCAACATACCAGTTTCGTTTAGAATTCTGTTTTGCTGCAGAGTTGACAGACATTCTGAATACTCAAAAGATACGGAAGTACCTTGCATTTTGCTTTGAAGATTAGGAAGAGAAAGATTTGAAACTGAGGGTCCTAAATTAAGTTCTCAGGACTAGATTCCAGTCCATGGCTACAGTTCCAGCTCTGAGTAAGAGCATGTAACTGGAGCAAACTGGCTTGTGTGTGCCTGTCATAGTAATTCAGAGTAGCCTGTCCTCATATGCTTGTTTTACTTGTACCAAACACCTCATGTAACTGTTTCCCCCACTACTCCCCATAGAGGCACAAATTCCCTTTACCACCACTTCTTTCTCCTGAAGCAGGTAGCCTCTGTGAAATTCAGATCTATAGAAAAAAATATTCATGAACTACCAGTTGTTATGGTCATTCATGAAAGTTCAAGCCAACTGTCAAATGATGCTTTACTTGGAAACAAATATCCAACTTCCAATCCAACTAAAGACAAATTTCTACCATTCTCAAAGATGTTTACCTCCACTGTGACTGGGACAGCTTCTTTACTGAGAGCAGCTTTGCTTAAGCTGAACAAAGCAAAACCAGGCCAAAGAGAATGTGTATCACAGAACTCTCTATAATCGATTTCAGAAAGTGCCACAGCATGTTTGGGCCACTTAATATACATCAAGAGATCCATTTTAACATTAATTTTTAACTCAAGGTAAATGAATAAAATCTCAAAATGATCTTTCAACAAGCAGGGTTTAATATATGGAGAAAACATATCATAATAAGTGCTGTAACATATGAAATCTTGGCTATTTTATTAGAGACCTACAAAAATTAAAAATACTAGTAGTACTTAGAAAATTCATATTTTCTAGTGAGACTTGTGTGGTTGCTTTGTTTATACTGTTTTGAAGTGGGGGTATGTAGTACCACTAAGTTTCTTCAGAAGAAATATCGCTTATAATATTGAAGAAAAGTGGCAGTTTTTTTAACTGCACAGAGTTAACATTCTTTCATTTTGTTGCTTTTTCCAGGACAGCTTCTTTCTTCCCAAAACTCCGAATTCAGAGGATGGTATGGTGAGATGCCCAATTAAGCCTGTAGAACTGTTGTATATGTTAGAAAAGCAACCTCAAAAAAATCACAGGTCGGTTTTAAAATTATTTACCTAAATACCACTATGATGTTTCTCTATCTGTAATACTAGGAATTATGTGATTTAGTTAGAGCACTGATACACAGATAGATGAATTCCAAAGTTTAATAATTAGCTGGAGTCAAAATTAAGAGCTAGCACAGACACCTAAAGAACCATATACTATAACAAGTAGCTGATTAACCTTTAAGACATAAAAGTAAGTTGCTGAAATCTTCTAAATTGAAAATATGTTCCAAGATATTTAAAAAAAGGGCATAAGTCAAGATAAAAAAAAAATCCTTACCAATGAATATCGAACACATCTCTTTTAACAGAGAATTCAGAAGCTCAGAGCTGTGCTTTAAATCCAGACGGATACCTCATTGTTAGAGACCTGAAAATGAAACGTGATAAAAAAGTCACACAATAACCAATTTCAGAAATATATATCCAAATGCAATACTTGAAATCCAAAAATGTAATCGATACCATAAAAACAAGAACACCAGATTTAATACACAATCACTAGTAGCCATGATTTTACAGATGTCTGATAAAGAGGCAAGTAAAGTGCCCATTTTGTAGGGCACTGAAAAAAACCCCAACCCTACAAACCTCAAAGGTTGAAGGGTAATCTGTGCCAGAACACAAAAGTCTTAGGACAACTTTAAAACACAGTGTAACAACCAAAAGAAAAAAAAGCTTTTGAGGTTAGGTTTTCAATCTGTCAATGCAAAAAGCCCTGTACATGTATCTTTTAGGAGCTGTATGCTATTACACCCTGACAGATGGGGTTGCCAATAGGAATTGACACTACCTTTCCAGGGGAGCATACTTGCATGACAGCTTTACCCTATTCCTTGCTTTGACAGCAACTTCGAGAGGTTCTCTTTTAATCCGGAAGAGGCTTGAAAACATTACACACTTTATGGGAAAATGTGCACGGGGTGAGAGTAAAGGATTCTAGGGCCTGTGTGTAAAAGCCTCAAAGCAAACAAAAACATCCTCTAACATAAAATGACAGACAAAAGTTAGTATATGAATTTACAGTCCATACCAGTGTGTTTTTCTATAAACAATGCTACCCTTTCAAAAACATGATCATTTTCTCCAAGGCACAGAGCATCCTCCTATTCCAATAAGGGCAGATTTCCCTCTCCCTAAATAGAGTTTCTTAATGACAAGCTCTTAAACACCTTTGCAAGAATATTAATGCAGTTCAAGCTTTAATCTTTATCAAAAGATAAGATAGCGTCTACATCAAGAAGCAGATTTTAACACAGCTTATTTCTTCTCCCGACATCTTTGAGACAATGCGGTAACATGTCAAAGATATAACTTGGTTGTAACAGCTAACAAAGACCTGCAATGTTCCAGTAAAAAAAATTATTTGGTACTAATTTGGAACATACATTATTACATTTATCCTCCTTTTATTATTCATTAACTTTATGACATATTCCACAGTTGCTAAACAGTCTGTTATACATTAATAGGGACACTTAACATGCAGAGATTTTTTTTCTCAAATTCATAAACAATAAGCATGTGCCCAAACACACACTTCGGTGAAGGTTGCTAAAATACTTCCATCTTTGTTTGCTATCTATGTGAAGCAATACAAATTTCATATCTGAACTGCCAGAAAACTTCCTCTAGTTGTTGTCTTTTTCTGCACTGGAACTTCTGTCATGCAAAGTCCTTTTCACATTCAGAGAATAGAAGCAAGTTTCAAATAAATGCACTGTCAGGTTTTATGCAGCATTTCAATACGTTTTGTTAATCCCTAAACTTCTGTTTATTTACAAGTTTTTCACTGACTAAACAAAGTTATAGTATAAAAGTTTTTAAATATATTAATTAACTGAAGAGGCATTCAAGAATTGATTTTGTATTGAAAAGAAAACTTGAAATCAAGTAATTTCTCCGAGCTGTATGGGTTCAACAGGAAAAAAAAAAAGCAACCTAATTCACCTCTAACTACCGTACAGTACAAACACTATTAGGTTCTTGGCTATCCAGATCCTTCCTCAACTGGATTCTTCATGAATCCTCATAATAAAGAGAAAAAAAAAAAAAAAAAAAAGATGTTTCTTATTCTTTAGGACAATGTCCACTTGCTTGAACAGCTCCCAGTGAGAAGACAATTCTGGAGTACTTAAAAGTTTGAAAAAAACTATGTTGAGAAAAAAACCACATACATAACTAAATATATATTCACCAGATCTACAATACATTATTCTAACTGTAAAACACAAGAAATAGTTCAGACAATGGAAGAATCAGTGATACACGAAGCACCAAAGACGCACAAAAGCGCCTTAAAGCTCTCTTAAGGAGCAAAATGGGATCTAGCTCCACAGATTCTCAAATAAGCTAAATTTCATAGAAACTTTTAATTATACGTATATATAACTGTTAAATGAGCAAGTCTCCTTCTTTGAAAGAGAGTCTTAATGCTTGCTTTTAAATCCGGAATTGGGAAAATTCACCGATACACAACAAAGCTGATACCTCATTAAATGGAACCAGAACTAAATTGTTACAAGCATGCCTAGATGCAGATTAGGCTATCTTAGAAAGTTTTTCACAAATTATCTTCCACAGACCAACTAATATAGTTTCTGCAGAAAATAATGAAAGACAAATACACATTTATGTAAGTGCACACAGATTTCCTCATGTTCTTGATGGAATCCTAAAGCATTACTATTACTAATAAACCATGTTCAACAGCAGCTATCTTCCTCATTTGGGCATAAAACACAGCCTTTTATACATGTCAGTGTAACAGGAAATAAACTATTAATTTCAATTCACTTACAGTAACCACTCTACCCCACTTTCTGGTGTTTTTTTTAAACACCACATAAGTTTAATAAAACAATCTAGTATTGTACAAGATTCTGGTGTGCTTTTATGGCTGCAGTCTTTGCAAATACCCTTTAGAAAATTTAACAGCAGCAGTTTAGGAAGTTCGTATTTTCAACTATCTTCTTCACCTCTCTGCCAAATGTTACTGCCCTCAAAGCACAGCCTGCAAAGTGAATTGTGTACCTGTGCATCAGCTGCCTCAGTGAATAGTCTCCCAATTTAGTTTTAACCCTTCCTTGTTAGTTTAAATGAGCCCACTGAACTCTGCACTAAAATGGCCAAGGACTATACATACATTACATTTTGTAATTTATATTTTGTGGGCATTAATTGCAATAGAGGGACAACAATAGCACAGAGAATGACAACTTCTGAATTTGCTACAACTGATTGTAAGCTAGAAAGACAGCAAAAGTTTGGAGAACCTTCTTGAAACGAACAAGCCAGTTTATTGTAGTGAAAGTAACTGTTAACAACTGCAGGGGTTTGGCAAAGGACTACTAAAGGAAGCTATACTAGCAACTAGTTCTGCTCTTTAAACATTGGCATTTTGTTTCTCCAAAGTATAACTGTGAAGACTCGCATAAATTTCAGGATTTCAGTGAGTTCCTGCTTATTTTTCTAATACAGAAAACAAAATTTCCCAGTGTTCTTTTCTTCAGGTTGGAATACCACAAAAACCAACCTTTTTCCTTTAAGAGATCTGCCCACAAATCTTAGTACATCTGCACAGAATATGAATGTCTTTTTATCCTCTTCAGCTGTGAAGAGTTAGAATAACATATTCAGTGTAACGTATTTGGAATTTACAGTTTACTTCTGGTCACTAGAAAGACAGTTACACAAGCTTCCTTAGAAGTTTAAAAGGGAAACCCTCTTGGTGCTGCTCAGATTTCTGATGTAAGCATCAACAGGGTTTCCATAGTCTTGTCATGAATTTTAGCATTACACCTTAACTTAGACCTACAAAATATATTTCTGAATTCTGGTGTCTTTCCTGAGGGTCTACACTGCCACTGCAAGATGCAGAGGAACATGGTCATTGAAAGACAGAAAAAAACCTTCTCATTTTCACATGATGCCTAAACCAAGATTTCATTACGAACTGTCAGAGTCAGAAGACTTCACAGCGTAGCCCTCTTTCAATTCACAATCTGCTAATACACTGACTTCCAACAATTCCCATGTTCTAGCCTGAAAGGCATCTTTGTGGACTACCGCGAGTTTACAATTTGGAAGTACCAACTAGAACAATGTACAGGATCATGTCTGTTTTACAAATGCCTCTGGATTATGATCTGCGAGTACAGGCCAACCGCTGGGAAGACTTGACACTGACAGAGAGAAGACTTCTCTGTGAAGATCTGGGGGTGGGAAAAAAGGCACAATTTCAAGTTTTGACACTCTCAGATTACAATACCATGATAGTACTCTACTGAACAGAACAGGTTCAGACTTCCCACTCCATACTACATTAGGTGGCACAAGGAGTTCCATCTATAACAGAACTCTACAGCTTTCAGAGAAAGGCTGCATGCTCTTCTGTTCTTTAAGAACTAGTTCTAAGGAGATTTGAAAAGAAAGTTTCTCAAGGAAGTCACTCCAATGGACACATTAAGACACTCCGAGTTTGTGACTTGTTCAACACACTCTTCCTGATAACTCAAGAAAAAACGACATTTTCCACCTTGTTTCTTGGCTCTCAGGACAATCGGGACACGTTCCTGAACTCACTAGCAACACCAAACACCAGACGACTTCTGAACATCAATGCTCTGTCAAACGAGTCTGACAAAGCGGAATTTTAAAGAACTTCCCCAGTGAAATGGGACAACATGCATCTGTCCCTCCAGGGGAGTCTATGAATTAATTTCTAAAAACTTACTTAAAAAAAATGTGACTCTGAAGCTAAATTTTAGTTTAGCTTCTGAAAACCAGCAAAAAAATACTTTCAAAAACCACATGCTGAAGCAAGCAGCACCATTTTGTATGGAATCAGGCCTACTGTCCTATCTAACACTGGTTTTAGTGTTGGTGGAAGACACTAACTACAATGGCTTTACTACAGCGTAACTGTAAACAAAAATATATCAAATTTAATTTGCAGATTTCCTCTAACGTATGGAATATCAGATGGGTAGATTTTCATGCCATTACACAGATGTAATCTTTCTGAGGCTTAAAGCTTTCTTCATTAGGATGTTAAGTACCAAATGTAATGAAATAATTTACTCTTCAAAAGCCATTTGGAGAATAAATTTTGGAGGAATTCCTGAATTTTAGTGACCAACAGAAAAGAATGAACCAACCTTTTAATACTGCTCATGCAACACAAAGAAAAGCACAGAAGAACGCATTGCAGAAGGAAATAATTTGCTAACCAGAATTACTACATTTTCTAATGTGACTCAGATAAACAAAGTCAAAATTACTATTTGCCTTCAGAAAAAGGATGGGAGCCTGTTTCCACCTTCCTGCGAATTTTAACTGTTGACTTAAGATTAAAACAAAAATATGTACTAAAAAAGGCCTGTACACTGGCAGCCTAAAGACATAGATATTTGATATCTCTTTGGTAATCATCTGTATGAAGTTGAAGATCTCAACACATTTGCTCACCAACAGCTGTCATATCATACCAATATATTTCTGCTGAATTCTGAGTTTTAAAAAAATGCTTCCTCCTTTGTAATTGTTTCTTGCAGCTCTGAAAGGGGAACTCTGTTCCAAGGTGCTGCCAAAAGTAGCCTTTGACTTGATCACTAAAGCTCCTTCTAAGGGGTAGCTGTGTATCCAACTGAATACTACTGCATATACATTTTGAAAGTACTACTAAGATGCTAACACTTCCCAAGTCAACTTATAGCTTCACTAACCACATTGTGAAAAGCATTTGATTTAGAGGTGGTCTTGTGCAAGTTTTCAACACTGCAGTTACTCAAAAACATGGTCATTGCAAACCACATCACACTTTAAAAAGTAATGCTTCAGGAAACAGTACTGCTTAAAGAAAGATCTCGCTCATTTACAATAGTGTGGGGAAAAGAGTTGCATGTTCAGCCTCTTTGACTTTTGGCCAGCTCTCTCTCATATTTATGAATTGACCAGCCAGATAAAATATGAGAACCCTGGTATTCCTTCAGCCAAAGCAAGAGCTGCAAACTCTTTCCGTTGGTTTTGCACAGCAAAAGAGTTACTTCTCAACATCATAGTTTATTTCACTGAAGGGGAAAGAGAATACTTTGATAATATCCTAAAATATTTCCAATAATGGTCACTATCAATTCTTGGATGTTCGACTAAACAAACAGATGGTTTCTCCATCACCCATGTATGGGTGCCGAGATACCCAGCATTCCTGAAGCACCATTTCTAACCACAGGAGGAGCACTAGAAAATAGAGTGAGAGTATATGAGCCCGAGTGAACACGAGCTTTCTAAGTGTTCATTAAGCTCAATAGCCCCATAGAGCCAAGATCATTGAAAGGACAAAGACAGGTCAGCCAAAACTAGTTTGGTTAGAAAAGGCACAGAGCACTAGGGGTTAGCAGATTCCAGTTAAACACTGAAAAATATTTCAACTAGATGGTTTATGAAAATAAGTACCAAATGCTACTGGGCATTGAATTCATATACAGTGGTGGAAAGAAGTAGAATACTGCAATCCCACGATGAACAGGATCATGCCATTTGACTCGATCAGATCCAACTTCTCCTCATCCTAAACTGCATGAAAAGTACCAAAGACAGACAATGATGCAGTATTTGGGAACTTATTTCTACAAGACTGATATCAAAGAAAGAAGTACTGTAAGGAATTCTGACCCATAAAATATAAAATTACCCAGCTTACATGTACTTTTGAACTATTTCAAGGATACATATACTTTAATTATAAGGAAAACCTGTATTGTAAAATTTTAACATACACCAAAAGAAAATAATCTTACAATCAGCCATATAAAGAAAGTAAGACATAAGTGCATCTATTTACTTCATGGGTTGCACGAACAAGTCAGTTTTAAAGCAGCGTGTCAATCTTTTTGTTTTCATCTGCCCACATCACTAACTTGTCTCTCATAGAAGGAAACAAGTGAACGATGCCTGTTTTAGGACCTCTGTAGTCTCTTAGTAGCAGTTCATGTCATACATCTTTCAGATAACATCACTGAAAATACTTTTTAAAGACCACACTCTGCTTTCATCAACATTTCTCCATGACTGAATTCTTGGACTAATCTTCAGGAGCATTTAGCACCAGCAGCTCATGTGAAATGAGTAGGTGCTGAGATTCCTCAAAATTCTTGAAAAATTGCGAGACTTAAATTCCAGTTCTTTTCACAGTAAAAGTGACAGCTTTACTCAGAATTAAATAAGTTAATACATCTCCATCATGAAAAGCAGCACAAATTCTTATAAACTGAACTACTGGGTTCAACACAAACAAGTTAGCACCAACGAAACCAGCTCAGACACATCGTAACTACCCACGTGCCTGACCGTATCATCTTATAAATGCCTAAGGAAACTGATGTAGCTTACCCACCAGTGGGACTGGGGGGGAAGAGAAAGCTACTTCACGTTTACTTTAAGGTTAGAGAGTTCACAATGGGCACAACCACAGAGCTGTTGATATCTGAGGTTCATATCCTATCTTACTTCCTACTAATTTATACAAAGGCCTAGCACACTGATCCCTGAACTGGTTAACTTTCAATAAGGTGTACATTCACTTTTGCTCTTTGCTTTAAAAAAAATGGGCAGTGAAGGCCAAGGTGCTTTGGCAGCCTCATCTGCCAGATGAAGGAACAATGGAAAAGTCATTCTTAGGCAGTGTGAGAAGTTGGAGCTACAAAGAAACTTTGTGAGTAGGTAAAACCAAAAGATACTAATCGGTACTCTTTCTTATAAAGTATAAGATAGGAATAGTTATTTTTTAAGTATTTATGTTGTGAAAGAAACAAGCAGAAAGTTGAGCAATAAATTAAAACTCAGAGCCAGGTTAAAAGGCCAGATACTGCTCAAAGATAACCAAATGTTAATATTCTGCCTTGAATGCTGAACACACTTAAATTTGCATACAAATAATAACATGCAAAACAAGGTGAAATAATTATTTTACCTCACACCTGCCAAATGGGAACTTGATGGTGTCAAATGACCCAGGCTTAAAAACAGATGCAGAGAGCTCTTACTACTGATGGGCCTAGTTTTCCTGAGAACAGGAGGATTATTTTTTACAGCTACTTCTTACAAAGTCTCAAAAAAGGCACAAGAACTACAAACCTTATGCCTTTACACAGGTTGTTACTTTGTCCCTCATGAGCACGCATTGTAACACTGAAGGGGTCAGATCTCTTCTACATAAGGGCGGGAGACTGAGCTGTACTTTCTCACACTGGTGAAGTTAACTTTCAGGAACCGAAGGAAGTTTTAAATTGCTAAAGATTTAAGACACTTATGATACAAAGACAGTGAAGAGTGCAAACCATTTCTTACAAATTCACAAGAACATCAAGCTCGGTGCCAAAGCTAGAGAGCCAAATGAGAGAATTCTGGACTCTCTACGCTTGGGTTTTTATCCCTGTTCACTAAAATTTGCGTGTGAAGAGAGAATGAAGAGGTTTTAACATTTCACTGCTTTGAACCTCAGTAGGAAACAGTATTTCTCTGCTTTGCTAGAATATGGATACATGCCACCTAACCACCCAGTGCCATATACATGCAGTACTGAGCTACCCTCAAAATCCTCTCCTTGTCATCCCCAGAGGAAGTCAGCTTGCAGCCCCTACCTGAAAAATGCCAGTCGATAAATCCAAAATTGCACTTTCACAGCCAAGACCCTTTTTTAGGCCTCCACCCATGCAGTGGGAACCTGCGGCCATGTGCCACGGGTTGTCCTCACCCCAGAGATCTTTCAGCCTGTAAGGACAGCGGACTGCACGCCCATCTCCATCCCTCCCCAACACACCTCACTCAATGCCAACCCTCCCCCTTCTATATTCCTTTCCCATCTCCCACGTTTTCTGCTGTTGTGGATCCGAGCCAGCGGGCTGCCAAACTCGGCAGCTCTTTTCCCCACTGCTGTGCTTGCCCTAAGAAATTGTTTTAATTCCTCCCTCTGCCCACCCCTATCACCCTGCAGAGCAAGAAGCCAGGTTTAACGTTCCCACTTCCCTGCCTGGGAGAGTGCCACATCCCCTCCCTGCCACGCAGCCCCCTTCCGAAAGGCCATGAGGTGGGTTGGGATATTCTTGCCCTCCACCCGCCCCTTTCCTTCTCGCCGGGGGAGACAGAACCCGACCTCTGCCTCAGGCTTCCCCGAGAGGGACCAGCCCTCCTCACCCTGCCATCTTCCTACCTGAAGGAGGCCAGGGCAGGACAGCAGCCTCTCCCCCGCCCCGCTACCGAGGGAAGGCCC
>NW_010251706.1:0-2874 GCF_000690775.1 Eurypyga helias | reverse complement strand
GGAATCATCAAGGATTATTTGTCAGAACTGATGAAGTTTTATGTTTTGCTTGAACATCTTTTCTCTTGGAGAGATTATTCTGACCTGGGCGAAAGCACAACTACAAAACTGAAACAGTTCCCCAATTTTTATGCCTACTGAGGTGGGTAGACAGGAATCCAGACGAACTTTGTAAAAAAATACCCTGACATGATTCTTTAAATGAGCTATAGGGAAGTTACAGGTTTTGATACCAGAATTGCCCTCGATGGTGGGTGTCAGGGGCCCAGGACCCCACGTCAGCCTCCCAGGGCCTGCAGGGCCGTGGCAAGGCTGGTCTAAAGGGTGGCCTTGCCATGGCCTAAAGGGTGGCCCCTCCAGTGGGTGTACAGCAACCTTGGGTTCACAGGATTCTGTAGTACACAAGGACGGGGAGGCTTCATCCTCTAAATTTCTCTATTACAGATCACCAAAAAATAATCACTGCTAGCAAGTGTACGACCACAAAAATCACCATTAGCAAGTGCACCTGTGATTAATAAATACATATCTACCTCAAGCTATTACAAATTACTATCAGCAATCAATAATAGCACCTATCAATTGTATAACAATCAACATTATAGCAACAACCCTTAACAGCAACAACCACGTAGGTTTTTACTATTGCAGCTTACTACATACTTACCATTAGTGAAGCACCCTACCAACTACGTAAGAGCAGAAATACTACTACAGATTACTGATAGGCATATATAATGCCAGTGTCAGGTGAGTACACACACACACTTATGGCTGTGGTGGGAGGACAGACCCAGCCAACCCCAGCACTGGTTCCAGCAGCGGTCCATGAAGTGACAGATTCTCACTTTACAGATGATCCATGGCAGAGGGGCTGGAGTCAGCTGGACATCCCCCCTGGGAGTCCAAGGCCTTGTAGACCGTTTGTGCAGACAACTCAAGTCTGTTTAGGAAGGGAAAAGTACATGGAGCACAGGATGTTCTCAGAGAGAGGCTCCATTTTAGAAAAAGAGTCATTTTTGTACCAGAGAGATGTAAGAGGGCATAGGACACCACCACTGTGAGCAGCCAACTGGTGCTGCTCATTTCTGTTTTCTACCTGGAGCAGCCAATGCATGATGATATTTGCTGTTCTTTGAGATCAGTTTTAATTTTGCCCAGACTCTTCCTGTAGTAGCGGTTAGAACAGCCAGTGGCAGTTACTACTTCTTAATTTTGCAGGCTGTTTTCCCCTTTCCCAGGCTGTTTTTTATCTTTTCAGACAAAATGTTGCTCTTACTATGCCTTGTTTCTGTGCTTATTGATGGTATCTCAGATGTCTCTTGTTTCCAGGTACCCAGCTGTATCTGAAAGAAGCCAGCGCACTTTTCAAGGATGCCTCGGGTTCCCAGGCTCACAGCCACCAGGCTGTCAAGCATTTTCTCTGCCAGTGTTTTCCAACAGACATTTTCTTCCCTTCAGTCATGTTCCCTTTCTAGCCAGGTCACCTTTTTGGCTGATCACATCAAGCTCCCCACAGCCTTGTTTTGCCTTGCCCACAACCTGACTGACCAGCCCAATCTCAGCCCAGCTGCCCTGGGGCTGTGTCTGGTACTTTAAAACCCAGCTGTAATTCTCTAGAAAACCAAGCAAGCTACCTTATACTTCAGTAACAGATAACTCAGCATTAGCTAAAGGCAGCATATGGATTTTAAATGTAATCAGCTTTACTGCTTTGCTAGAGCTCTAGCTTCAATATATACTCTATTTCATTTTTTAACTGCAATCACATTCAAAGCTAATTGAAGTATGGGAACAGTAAACTATTACTAAATATTTTTAATAATTCAGATTTCCTAAATGCAAGGTATTGAACTATGTACCTCATAAAGAAACTTGGCCTATTAGCAGGAGAAAGGGTCCTTATTCATAAATTTGTTTGCAGGAATAATTATTGCAGCTGTGAATAAATGAACTAAATCACTTGAAAAGGCATTGTTATATTCAAAAGAATATAAAGTTTGCCATTTACATGGTGAGCTAAAAATATATGTTCAAGTCAACCCTATTTAAACCCAAATGGTTTTGCCTTTTCAGAGAATCTTCTTAAATTGTCTCTTTATGTCTTAACATAGAAATATGCTTTATAGACTGACTCCACAGCAGCCCATGGAACTACTTCAATTACATTAACATGTACAAATGGATCCTGAATAACTATTTCTGTGTTAAACTGTTCCTGATTCTGTCTATCTATAATATCAATTCTCCTGTTCTTTCACACAATACATTTAATTCCTGAGAAAATACGTGAATAAAATTATTTATATCTTTGCTTAATAACCACGGTTAGACAACAATAGAAAGCGCATAAATTAGCCTCTGAAGTACTAATTCTATCCTTGTTTTAGCTGTCATACTCCAGTACTATCCGTAGGACATATACAGGTCAGAATACCTTAATACAGTACCACGAAGTGAGGAACAGAGTATCATGCCAGTCTTTAAGGTGCTTCATCAGAGTTTGTTGAGGGCATCTCAAGATATGTAATTCCAGAGTTATCACCAGACAAATTCTGCTCTTTTTGCAAGAGGTTCAGGTAATAGAATGTGGAACTATGTAGCAGTATTTATTCCCTGCCTTCCTCCAGAATTATTTTTCCTGTTATGATTTTTGTTGTGAGGCAAATATATATATAAATGTCTATATTAAAATACTTCTAGACAAAGCTAGATGGAAATCAGGTTTCAACCATGAAGTTTAGAAAATGAAGCTTTGTTACTCTTTTAGTTTTGGTGGTTTTTTGTTTTGTTTTGGTGTTTTGTTTGTTTGTTTTTCTGCCTTTTAACTTCTCCTGTTTTATGACTGGTGTTGTTAGCGTAGCCACCACATAA
>NW_010251705.1:41126-44221 GCF_000690775.1 Eurypyga helias | reverse complement strand
CAGTACCCCCAAATAATAATCATCTTTGGCTAGCAATTGTTTATAAAGACCAAGTGTGTGCTTCCCAGTCCCGTTATGCCCTGCAAGTGTGGATCCTCAGACAGACAAATTTCCCATGCTCTGTCTATGGGGATCAGCACTTTTGTTAACTTCCTGATAGTTTCCCCCACCAAACTGACTCAGACACCCAAGAAAGTCAGTGAGAGCCTCCCTGGTGACTGCCTTAGATTTTTGGATCTGGGTTGAACATGCCATGTTTCAGAGTGGAAAACAAATACATGAGCAAAGTTAAATTTAAAAAAACCTCGTGTTCCCATATCACTCAAAGCCGTGAAGGATCTCCCACACCACATGACAGAAAATAAAACTCACCTTTGTCTGGAGAAGTAGAGACCTTGCAAGCCTGGGAAATTGTACCTTCAAGGGCAATGTGTTAGATTATTATGAATGAGAAAAAAAAAAGGCTGTAGTACCAGGGTTCACTACCAAAATAGCTGGCTGAATAACATGCAGATCTTGGTTGCTTGATCACTGCTTACTGCCAGTCATATCGAGGATAAGTTTTAACAGCCAATTCATTGTAGTTACAGAATTAAGGAAGAGGGGGGAAAAAAGCATCAGCAGGCAGTAAGAAGTCCTTTTTTTTATATGAATAAAGTTTTATTGAATTTTAGACAATTAGAAAGAACAAAGAAAGAGGAGCAAACAGTCTCATGGAGGGTAGAAACCAGAAGAGCCTTTGCAGTAGAGGAGGGGACCTGCTGAGGGCAGTGTTCCTGTAAATGTTGCACAGGGGTTGTTATAAAAGCAGAGAGAATGTGTCTGGGCTTTTGACTTTTTTTTTTCCCCCTCCCACATTAGGGTTTCTAAAACCACTCCTCTTCCCCTGTCAATCCTACCACCCAGCTGCACAGTGAGCAGACAGGAAGGAAAGAAGACTGCTCTGGTGAAATGTGTGTGTAGACACACACAGAGCAACCGCCTGCCTGCACAACTGTGGGGGCTTGCACTCCTTCTGGGTGGACTCATGTAGGAGGGGGAAGGAAGGGAGGTTGGATTTTTTCTCATTTTTCTTGTATTTTCTTTTTTATTTTAAGCAAAGAAGGCACAAAATCTCAGCCAGGCTTCAAACCTAGTGCTGCCTGGGAGCCCCCAACCTCCCCAGAAGCTAGTGTGTCCATATGGGAACCCAGCCCTCACCTCTCCCCACTCTTCCTCAGAGCCCATGCTTGCATTTGAAAGGTACCACTCAGTCAGAAGGCCCTGCCCAAGGTTTGTGCCCTGCTACAGAAAGTAAAGCCATGCTGGGACAGGAAAGTGGGGATGAGGAAGAGTCTATTGGCTTAAACAGACCCTTTTTCCAATGTGAGAGCTACAGAAAGTTCCCTGTGAGTCCCCACATTGCTTTTCCAAGAGCAGACCTGGGAGAGCTCTGGTGCTTTCGGAGGTGACCGGTGCCTTTACATGTGCAAGGGTTGGTGTTACACAGGAAGGCTGAGACACCCATCCAGGCATGGCCCTTTTGAGCCAGTGCTTTCTGGGAGGGTAAGTCCCAGCCCTTCATCCAGCCATCCAAATATCACCAGGTTCCTTTAGCAGTTTCAACTCTTGGTTTTGATTAAGGCTATTTAGTTGCAATAGAAAAAGGATGGGTGGCAGCCACAACCACCTTCCTGGCTGCGAGGAGATGGCAGAGCCACTGGCAGATGCCACCAGTACCCGGCCCCAGAACATTGTGAAAAGTAGGGGAGGCAGAGAGATAGCACGTGGGTTTCTAGAGGGTCACCCCCTCCATTAAGCCCCTGCTTTCGCTCTTTCTAAGGAAAGAGATTTAGAAATGAATCCTGCCAACCTCAGCATCTGGGAAGTCTGCGTGCGTGGGTGAGTGGGAATGAAAACTGTGATGCCTCCGTGTGAGGGCCCCAAGCACAACACGTGCCCTCCCGTGCTGGCCAGCTCTGGAGAGCCCAGTGAGGAAAACCCACCATGCAAACACTAAAGCTCTTTGAAGCCACCTGCCCTGAACCACACCATCTGCAGGGCAGCCTCTGGACCCACCTGCTTCTCTCTGCCTCCTGAATAACCCCAGCAATACCCAAAAAACCCAAAAGATGCAAGCCCTACAGCAGCAGCGGTGACACACCCTTGCCCTGCATGAAGCACCTCAGGGAAAGATGCTCAGATGACTGCATCCTCCACAGCCATGAACAGGGCTCTGGCAGCAACCCTGGCTAATGTAGGAAAAAAACCCAGTCTGAGGAGGACCTGTGTGTATCTGTGTGTCTGTGTGCGTGTTGGGGTAGGGGAAGAACTGCGACAAATAAAGACCAACGCTCCCCGGGCTGTGCCCTCGCCCAGCTATCCCCAGGCCAGACTGGTGGCTGTGCCTACATCTTGCCCCTCCATCCTGGCCCATGCTTCCTCACACCCGGCCCCCACACACCGCCCTCCTTCACCCAGCAGTGGGACCAGGCCATGGGGAAGGGGGCCAGGGCCACCATGTTGAGGTATACCCTGCCTCCGCACCTGTCCCTGCTCGGCCCTCCCTGCCCCGGTGCAGGCTGTTGTCCTCTTGGAAATAAAACGATGACAATAGGAAAAAAAAAAAAATGTCGCCCCAAACCTCCGTGAAAGACCCAAATGAATGGAATTGACCCTCAACAAAACCAACTGGAAACAAAAGCAAAAGTAATCCCCCACGGTCAGGGCCAGGCGTGCATCCTGCCCGGGGCCCAGCAGCCGGGAGCGCATCCCGACCTCCCTGCTCCCCTGGGCTTGGCACAGCTGCAGCATCCACCGGCGCGAGGAGTCCCGACAGCTGGGGGGGATGCGGCATGACCGGGGCTGTCCCACCAGTCAGCAGCCACCTTGGAAGGGGAGGGCAAGGGGGAGAGGTGCATATGTGTCCCCCTGCTGCCTCGCCGCTTTTCAGGAAGGAGTAGGGTCTCTTTGCCCCACTGAGTACAACAGGCCCCTTGCTCAGCTCTTGGCCACCGGCACGGCCCTACACAAGGGATCCAGCCCGGCTCTGAGCGGGCACCATGACGGGGACAGCCCCGATCCGCTCCAGTGAGGCCTGGCTGACGGCCACAGTT
>NW_010251705.1:35792-41113 GCF_000690775.1 Eurypyga helias | reverse complement strand
TCTCGTCGCGGACGGATCCATTGCTCCGGATCACCTCCTGGGGGGATGGCGCCGTGCTGGCCGTCACCACCAGCGTCTTAGGGGGAGCTGGGGATGGGTGGCCGCCGTTGGCATAGATGGGGCGGGTGCTCGTGCTCCCTGAGCGGGAGAAGGGGGGCTGGTGGGCATCGTTGCTGTTGCTGAAGCGGGTGAAGGAGTCTGTGGCGTGGTTGGCTTTGGGGTCATTCCAGTAGCGGCTGTTGTAGGTGTTGGAGGAGGTGAGGGTGTCGTTTTCTGACGAGGATGCGTCAGCATGGAACGTCTTTGTGGCGGAGGAGCATTTGGGCGGCAGGTCATCCTCCCTGGGAAGGAGAGGGTATGAGAGCACATGGAGGATGTTACCTGGCTTGCCCAAAATTCTCCCCACCCTGCCACACCCTGCTGGGGTCAACACCATCAGTTCAAGGTGAAGGATAGCACCAACACGGATCAGCCTTCTCCTTGGCCCGTTTGCTCATCCCTCTTTTGCAGGACCCACCTCTGAGCACATTAATTGCCGGGTGTGCCTACTGCTGAGGCAAATGACCAACGCTCATGTATCTAGGGGGGCAAAACCAGTGGGTGACACAGCCACTGGCACTACACAGGCAGTCATTATGTACAACCAATGAAGCTGATCCTCAGGGAAGTTGCAGGAAGCTACCAGAGGGAAATACTGTGGCTGTAACCCCAGGGAAGACTACAGTTGTATCTCCAGAGCTTTTCAGCTATCACTGGCTAGTATTGTGGGTCAGGATCGCCACCACATTCAGAGTCACTCTCCTACAGAGCTAACAACATCAAACCAAAGCTCTCAATAAAGGCAATACTGAAAACAAAATCTGCCATAATTATTCTTCATTTGCTCTCTCCTTTTTCGGGACAGATAGGGACACCTTCTCCTGGCCCAGGGGAACACAGGATTAGCAAGAGTGAGATTTCTGATTGCCTTCCTACCAGTCTCTGCTTTTGCTGCGTGATCAGATGTCCCCCTGCCACCAGCTTTCCCTGGCCCTTACCTGATCTCATTGGGAATCTCCTCCTCTTCTTCTTCTTTGTGTTTATTTTTCCAGTAAAACAGTGCCACGGCCACCAACACAATGCAAACAACGAGCACGACAGCACCTGTGGCCACCGCTCCTGCAATCAGGCCAATGCTCCGGGGGTGGGCTGTGGGGATGGATTGAACAGACAATGGAGAAGAAGTCAGGGCTGGGCTGTGGCCATGCATGAGTATTTGAAGCTAGCATGGCTTGGGAGGGGGGAAAGGCAATGTCCCCATTCCAGGGCACAAGGATCTTCTGATAGAGAGGCACACGGTGGCTCACAGCAACCATGGTTACACACTTCACTGTCACAAGACAGAATCAGGTGGCCAAAACTCCCTTGGCAAATTACTTACGTGCAATGACTTGCAGGTCCAGAAGGCAAGTGCTGGTTCCAATGGCATTTGAAGCCACACATTGGTAAAGACCTGAGGACACAGTGCTGATATTTCGGAGAGTGACAGTGCCCTGGACTTGGTCTAGTCAGAGAGAAAAGAAGGATTTAAATCCCTCCCTCCCCTTGAGGAAAACCATGAAAAGGCAAAGGCAGCACACAGAGAATTTTGGTGTGAGACTTGAGAGAAATAAATTAGGAAATAACCTTGAGATAGAAGCATTGTGCACACACACACCAAGATTAGGTCTTAAGGAGCTTACGCTAGATGTTTCTTTTTCTTCTTATAGATTAATTTCTGCAAATGAAAGCTTGGGACTCTCAGCATTGTGTGAAAAAAAGGAGGAAAGAAAAGATGTGCAAATACCTATACCCAGCTCTACCGGCTAAATTCAGTCCTGCCATGCAGAACCCCTGCTTTCCCATTCCTGGGCTCCCCACCACCTGCTCTGACAATTTTCCTCATTCCTGAATTATGTAAAACTTAAATGCTTGCATATTCTTAAAATACAGCAAGCTAAGGAGCAAAAGTATACCTATCACTACTTGGTCAGGACACCTAGGCTAAAAAATCTTGTGGATTTAGGGCTGGGCAATACCCAGACTGATCAGAGTCTTGTTTTCACACATATCTGAAAGGCAGCTTTGGCAGTAACTTATTGGAAAACAGTGACCTCAGTGTGAGAAGCTGGCAGTATTTTTCTGGGATTTGCCTCCCTTCTCCCAGTTTCCAATGTATTAGCCTTTCATTTGGTTTAAAATGCAGGCGAGTTGGCAGCTGAAACCTCCAGCCACATGACAACATCTGGCAACCATGTGCTCTCTCTCCCATTCAACCAGACCCTTGTTCCTCAATGGGGAACATGTTTCTGTACAAAAAAAAAAAAACATGAAAATTTAGGTGGCCACTGGAAAGTACCTAGTCCACCACAGGCTCTAGGAATCTTCGTTCCAATAAAGTGACCATGCAGGTGATGTCAGACACTCAGTGAGCCACGCCACCTCTTGTGGCTCAGACAAAGGAAAGCCCAGGCTGTCACCTGAGAAATAAGAGGACAATCAACAAAATGAGCACCTTGTGTGGCAGTTGGGGGCAACTTGGGAACATTGTCCAGTTTCTCCCAGAGGTATGTTGGCCGGGGGATGCCTTCTTCCGAGCTGCAGGTCAGTGTGATATCGCTGCCCACATCCAGGGACCCCTGGATTCTGCAAAGCGGGGCAGAAGGAGGAACTGCGAGAGAAGAAGGGAAAGTGACAGCAGATCAGGAAATATGACCAAACAGTGGGGTGCAGGCTCTTTTGGGACACACATTGCTGGGGAAAGCAAGGAAGCTGGCATGAGCTGTCAAGGGGAGAAGAGGGAGGCAGCAGACCCCATTAAGGTTTGAGGGGTGGCAATTCACAAAGATTCCTGACCCACCAGCCCATCAAGGTTACACACTACTGCTGACTTTCACAGGAGCCAGTACTCTTAGATCCCTCCCTAGAGAAAAAGGCAAACATTTGTGTGTTTGAGACAGCAAGGGTGGTGAGAGCTAACAGAGTTGCAGACAGAATTTGCTGTTGTGTTTTGCTTTTATATACCTATAATGCACACACTCTGGAGTATTTAACATCCTAGGGAGCATGCAGTACTAATTGCTCTCATGAAAGGGAAAACAGGATCTAAAGTCATTCTCTTCTCCTGTTGCTATGCACAAAAAACTCTTATGGTCCCTTCAGCTACCCAGGATGCTCTTGTGCTTTATTCATGCGTCTTTGCAACTGCACATCACAATGCTGCCACAAAAGCCTTCTCTCGACCATAGTTTGAAAATCCATTATATGCTACCTCCATATAAAGGCTATGTGCCCTACAAACTCCCACATTACCCACAAGGTAATCCATGCCTTACCGTAGGATGTCCATGGGCTCCAATTCAAATGCTACCATATTGTTCTGCTAAGATACACTAACACACACAGAGGATCCCCTTGTCCCTGTTCCTCCCCTTTCCCCCAAATCCCCATAAACACACCCAAGACAGTAAGTCCAATGACTCCAATATTCCTGACGCCTCGGTCGGGAAGATTGTTGACCAAACACTGGTATGTGCCAGTATCCGATAGCTGAGTGTTGTTGATGAAGATGGAGGCACTGGTGGTTGGCATTGTCACAGCAAACCCCACTCGCCCATAGAACTGGGGTGCACCACCAAAGATCTGACCCCCTTGGTAGAGAATAACCTGGAAAAGAAAAGAAAGCTCAAACAATGCTCTTCAGGAGCTGAGCAAGAAGAAACAACAGCAAATAAAATATGGACTTCCAAAGCCAAAAGAACCAGTTCCTGAAGCATCTCTAAATAATCAGACCTCAACATACAGTTGTGTCCCAGGCAGACCCATCTTAGCAGAGGTGTTTCCTCTGAAAGAAGACAACACTCTGCAGCCTGTTCTGTGTCAATTAAAATGTTCAGAGAGGCAACAAGTCGGATAGATACCCAAGTGTCCTGGCATAGCTGGACTAGCAATACTAGCCTGCTTCATGTAACAGTCGTTACCCATCTGGACAGGATCGCTGTAGGCTCTCTGCAGATCAGAGAGTACTTTGCTGGAAAGCATCCACCCAGTGGACAGTATCATTTTGAGTCTCAGCCAGTAAGATCCTGCCACGATTTGACACTGCTTGCTGGAGATAGTTGGGATGAACTGAATGACAGGCAATGCAACCCTTGAATCTGCACAGCCTCTACCAGTTAGATGCCTTATATAGTAGCCTCTACTCAGAGCCTGAGGAGCAAGTACTCTTCAGTGCAGGTTCTCATAACTGAATACAAAATGTGATGGGGGACAGTGTGACCCAAGACAGACACATTTCAGACCAATGGCATTCTTCTGTTGTCAGAGGATGTGGGCAAAAAACAGGCCAGCAGATTTCAGGTTATGATTTTTGTGCCCCCCACAATAGATTCATTTGCCAATGTTCATAAGAATGGACTTGCATAAGCAACAGAGAGTGAAAAAGTAAGGGGAAGTGAAAGGGGAGATGAGTTTATGGGATGTCATGTGTCCTGGCACATTTTACATAGATTTCACAGGTTTAAGCTTGCAGCTGCTCACATACCCTCCAAATCCCATATCCAGCACACCAAAACCTGGATTACATCTCCTGTGCTCTTTTGAACACATAAACAACCCAGGGCAGCCATAGAATATCACATACACCTGCCCCAACTGCACACCCAGCCAAGGGCACAATGTGCATCAGCTAACAAAGCACTGAAGAAACCAGATTCATGTAAGATGCAGGGGGACATGTTCAGTGATGAAGGGAACGTTCTGGGACAACCAGAGAATCAGCATTGTAAACAGACTACATCCAGATCAGCGTGAAAAGGGTGAGGAAAAGCAAAGACCCAAAGAAGTGCATGCTCCAGTAAGAAAAGACCTACCTGTTGAGGCTGGTTGGCGTTAGAAAGAGGAATGACCATCCAGATGACATTAAGGTTAGTGAGAGCAGCGTTAGTGGTGAAGGTGCAGGGCAATACTGCTGTCTGGCCTCGGGCAACCTGGATACTCCCTGAACTGACTGACACCTCCAGAGGACACACCAGACCTGGAAAGAGAAGGACACCCAGTTCAAGCATTTCAGGAGGACACCCAGTTCAAGCAATGCAGGTGGCCTCCTGCACACACAGGTCATGACAGCAGCAGCCTGCTGTTACACAACTGTCTCTTACCAATTACTTTGGGGTAAAAATAATTATATTCCTCCCTCAACAGATCAGGCTGCTCTCATGCAGACATTTTTCACAGGCAAATGCAGATAGGTGGCCCTTTTAAGAAAGAGCAGTCTAGTTTCAGAGGCTCTGAAAACAACAGGC
>NW_010251705.1:27879-35761 GCF_000690775.1 Eurypyga helias | reverse complement strand
GGAAAGGGCTGCAAGAGTAGCCAAGCTGTGTCTAAGAGACAATGAAATATGTTTTCAAACCCATTGATCTTAATGATACCCAACATCACTGAAACAGAGAAGGAAACTGCATTCTAAAAGCCTGCAGCAAGGGGTGAGAGGAGAGAATGTGTGTTATTAAAGAAGAAACACAGCTCTCCCCCACTTCTACCCCTCATGAAGCCCAGAATGAGCAGAAACATTTTAGTGCTATATTTGTTTTAAAGGGTTAAAAATCCACATCTTTTCCAGTCGAGGTATTTCTATCTAGCTGGTGAAAAATGAGTACTGATAATCGAGGATCTCATAAAATCTCATTTATTTTCTAGCATTTCCACCATTCACTTCTTTGCATTCCACACAGGCTGGACAGGGCTCAAAGCCTGATAAGCCCCAGCTTCCCAGCGCAGCAGCTCAAGGCTGCAGTTTTTAGACTGCAAGTCACACAGGGAAATATCTCCATTCCTACTGCCAAAATCTTGTCAAATGAAACGAACCAAGGAGTCACCACCACCATTTTGAGTAGCACTGAAAGTCCTTAAACCATTTTTCCCCACAAATTCAAAATACTGTCTACAAAAACCTTCTCTCTATATAACAGCTCACTATCTTCTTGTTCAAAGCATGTGGGAGGCTGCTGGAGGCAAAGGCAAGGAGTTTTCAAGATCCAAGGCCATATCAGAATATGGCTAGCACTCAGGGGTAGTCTGGGGAATGCCCTATTCTCTTGGTGATGCCAGGAGACACCGGTTTGCTGAAGGTGAAATGCTTCTATCTGACCATGAAGAAACCGAACAGGCTAATTTTTGAGAAAAGGTGAGTGGTTCTCCTGCACACTTGGCCGCTGGGATCTTTCCCAGCCAACCTAATGGAGAGATGGGGTGCTCAGAGCCTGGAAGTGCTGAGTTTCAGGTGCTACAGATTCAAAATTTCTAGCACCTGAGCAGCCTACTCGGAGTTCCTGGGTTTGGACACACTGGTCTGGAGCTGCAATACCCCCACTTGCAAATCCTCAGCAAACTCCTCCAGACCTCTGTTCCCTCTTTCAAAGCCCCAGATAGTTTGAGGAGGATCAGAAGTACTTTAGAACGGACCCAGACAAAATGCCATTTTAATCTCTCCAAGTGAAGTTCATTAATTTCTTACCTTGCAAGGAAAATAAAAAAGAAAAAGAAGACTGACTTTCCTCATGGGCTTGGAATGTGTCTTTAAAAATGGAACATTTTGGAAATTCCTAGGCAAACAGTTCATCTCTGTTGCTAACACCTCAGAGAATTGGGTGTCTGGATGGAGAACAGCTGGTGAAAGCTTAATCCATCAATCACCTGTGCCGGGCTGTTAGCACCAAGTGGAAGTAAATAAAGTGAAGTGCCAGTAATAAGCATCACCTTTATTAGAAGGCATCTACCTCCCAGCTGTGTTTGTGGTCAACAGGTTGCAAATGTTTTTGGACTTCTCATTTGTTTATGGCTGGCCAAGCAGTGGCAGTAGCCCAAAACTCTGAAGTGATCCATGTCAACTTTGGAGATGCCTCTTACATAATAGGTCCCTGACAAGGGATCTTCTTTTCTGCAGGGCTAAATTTGAAGGCTACCTTGCCATGACTACTTGCCCACTCAAGCATCCTTCACGTGCTAAACACTGTGCAGGGCGTCACAATAATTTTGACATTTATTGGAGTAACCTCTCTCTCCAACACAGCGCAGAAAGTTCTTCTGCCATGTTAGCATAGATTTAATGAGATGATGTCCATGAGAGAAAAACCAACTACCACCCATCTGATCTGGAATAGCAACATGTGTTCTTCAGCCTGTCACTTATCCCCTCCACTTTACTCTCCAAGAAAAAACATTCATATTCTTGTCATTCAGGAGAAGTAATACTTGAATATGAATATTCACTAATAGCAAATTTACTGGAAAAGTTAGAGTTTACAGTTTGCGTTGCAGGGTTAGTTACATCAATCATTCAATCATCAAGATGATGTGATTTTCATACCTAACCATCCTCTTGCTACTCCTAATATTTACTATTACTTGACTGTAAACATCCTGCAGAATAATAAAAACACTAATATAGAATATGCATAATTTCTTCACTGTAAAAATAATTTTCAATACATTTGAGAATTTCCCAACCAACTTATGAACAATTTTAAAAAAGGAAAGAAAGCACATAATACTCACTTTGTTCTTCCAGTGCCTCACTTTCACTCTGCAGCACCCCATACCCCCATCATCTCCTCCCCCTTTCAAAGCATCACAGCACCCCTTCTGAGTGCTATGGATTGGTTTCTGTGATGGGGGGCGCTAAGGAAGACCTGAGGTCCCCCATCTATTTCTCTTACCAAGGGGAGCTGCCTGGAACCTGGGCATGTAGGATGAGCACCCCACCACAGCCGTGCTGTCCCATCTCTTCTTAAACCACCGGACAGACAGCTCTTCACACTTGCTTTTGCCTCATGCATCCCAGGGCCTGTCAGCTGTTCTTTGGCCCAAGATGCACACAAGGCAGGCAGCACTTAAAGACAAGAACTCATTTTGTTAAGCTAAGTGGCACCTGCAGGGCTACAGCTGGGGAAAATACACACAACTGCTTCTGACAAATAAGCTTAAACTAGGCGACAGGGGAGTCAGGAGACCAAATGTAGGCAAAGTCCTCTTCCACAAGCATACCCAGGGAGGTAGGCTGGTGCATTAACACAGCACCGGGAGGGCATTACTACAGTGGGACTCCTCACCCAGGGAGACAGCTGAAATACTCTTCAGAATCTACGTCTTTCAGCGCAGGAATCTACAAGACTGCATCCTTCCATACCAATACTCACGGTCTGAAACACAAGTGGTTGCACACAATGACACATACACTTATATACATGTATGCCCATGAAGACCAGAAGGTTGAGTAGGAAAACTCACCATATGTTACATGGTTAAGCATTTCAAAATTAGGAGTTTCAAAAATGAAGCCCTGCATTAATGCAAAATGAGAGAGACAGGGGAGAGAGGGAGGGAGGGAGTTTAAATTTAGCATATCTATTGGGATAAGGATTTTTCTATGCAGCCTAAGGAATGAGGACTTGAATTCCCTTGGGTAGATATAAATGCAAATATAGATATATGCATACACATACAGACCAGTCTACTAAGTCGAATTACACATAAGAGGTCAGAAAAATCAAGTAGAGAATTCTGTAAAGGGCCTCCTTTTGCAAAGGTACACAATCCAGATCTTTTCTAAGCATCCAGAGAAGTCTAATGACTTGTGAGAGACAACAAGAATCACCACCATATCGTCTCTTAGAGCTGGATTACAATGGCCATTACGCCCTCTCGTGTATGTGCAGCCTTCTCCTTACTTAGTAATTAAGCATCCCTGTAAGCCGCACACCTGGAGGAAGAGCAGGGTACACCACCATCAGCAGAAAGAGGAATGCGCCCTTCCTGTATGTTGGACACTTTGATCTTAGCTTGATTCTGCAAACAGCTTTCTCCTTTGAATCTGAGGCAATGAGCTCCCATCACTAATTAGAACGGATGTTTCATTTTTTTTGTCCCCTATCAGGGAACCAGCCGGCGGAACTATGTTTTGGCTACAGAGGCACTTTTAGAGTTTCTTCATGTTTCCAAGACCAAGTTGTCATTCTGGCAACAGATAACTCTAATTTCATTTTTGGTTGGTCGCTGCTGCTTTGCCAAGTAGTCAGTTCCCTCCCCTGCATCCATGAAGGAGTCCATGTAGTTAGCTCATACAGCATGACACAAGCATGTGGGACCCAGTCACAACCAGCATTTGCCTTCCTGCTGGGTATGAGGAGGAGGCAGATGCTGCCACATTTGCTAGCTGCCCTACAAGGGCTGAAAGCCTGAGAGGCTTCAGAATAGACCAGATGCAGTAAAGCTGAAAGGCACGGCCATATGTTAACACTTTGACTCATTCTCATTCTAAGTTGACTGAAAATGTCCCCAGCTCCTGCTCACATCTCTCTGCTAGAGGTCACCAGGAAGACCAGCAAATCACCTTGTCTGACAGCCCTGTGAATGAAATGAGGACTTCCACCAGCATCACTTCAAGAGGCCAGATTATATCATGAACAGCAAATGCACTATCACCAGTCCCTGTTACCACGATGGCAGATGGACGCAGACCACAAGGGCTGCAGGGGCTGTGCCTTCAGGAATCTTTGTGGTCACGCTGCTGAAATTGTGCTTAAGGGCATGTGGATAATACCCAGCACCTGGTTTTCAGAAGCAACCACGTTCAGTGAGACGTCACTGTCTGGGTTGCAGTGTAGTGCACAGAGGGGGTCTTGCACCACTGTTTTCAGCTCAGGAGTGTTGATCTCCCAGAACCACAGAAAAATAGAAGTTTCTTTGGAAGGTCATTCATGCCATGAAAGTCAAGATCCTTCCCTGCCTCACCTCCTAGAGGACACTTTCTACTTTGCAAGTACCCCCAAGGACTGTTGGCAAGTCAGCAGCATTTGGCAGCTGCTAGCAGCAGCCTCCTGATACTCAACAGCGTGGGATGCTGGGCCAGCATGACCCTACATACGCAGAGGGCAGGGTACAGGTTCGGTCTGCAGCGCTGGCAAGCCAGGGAAGCAAATGTCCAGGGGAGAAAGGAGGGAGGGAGGTGTGAAAGGGAAGAAAAAAAACCTCAGCTACATGCATTCTGCATCTCCAGACCTCTGGGGAAAACATGCAGAAATGTGTGCGGCTGGGGGAAAAATGAGAATGAATCTTCAAGCTGTATCAGTTTGCATCTGAGACCCAGGGAATGGCTCCCCCTGTCCCAGTGTAATTAGCAAGCCTATTGCCAAGTGCTAGGGAAGATGCCTTTGGCAGTATGACATTTTGGGTCCCTCGTTAGAGAGGCAAAGATGAGGTCACTCAAAAGTTTCAAGAACAGGGCAGGAACACAATACTCAATCTGGCAACTGCAGGAAATGGAGAGAGAAACTGTAGAGCAGTCTTTTTCCTGAGATGAAAAGAAAACACAAGGTGCTGTGCCTTCGGCCCACCTCACATCCATGAGTCTGGGACCAAAGCTGCCTTTTGTCCTGAAGAAAGGTCTCCCACCCCAAATGAGCTGAGGTACGTTGCCGACTTAACACACTGAGCACTAGCAAAACCTATGGCCCAGGAGGGAACAACTCACAGCGGGAGAAGAGAGTAACAGATGCAGGGAGTACTCCTGCCACAGGACCTGCTAGGGCAGAAACCTCTCAAAAACCCCTGGAGGAGCCTGACTTGCAGTTGCAAGCACTGATAAGAGTGACATTATCTAGCGTGATATGACAGCATCCAAACAGGCTGCTCAGCAAGCTGTCTGAATACTGGTCTTGCCCATTCTCACCAGGGCCTGAGTATCCTTCTGTCATTCTAGATGTGCTACGCTTGCTAGTTCAGACTGTCTAACCAAAAGCATTATTTACCCAGCCCGGTGTGTTTGGAGGCAGCTTGCAGTAGACTCCAACATACTTGTGAAACCAGCATCACCAAGCACACCAACGGAGCACAGAGCTGAGTTAATGCCCAGCTGGACGGAATTATTTCCACTTCACTAAGGAAATTCTACCATGGAAAAACTTCCAGCCTGCAAAGTCATTCTGCAGGGCAGACATCTGAGACAGACATGCGCTGTCATAGTGGACTGTACCCTGAAATCAATGTGCCCTAGCCAAACATTCCTGGGGAGAATGCTTAGTGGAGATCTACTTGGAACAATTATACTGGGAGCTGGGAGCCATGGTGAGAAGAAGGGAGGGCTCCGCCGCACTATAGCCCTTCTGCCAGCCCACACCAAGGAGAAGGCAAAGCTTAGTCCAGAGACATCCACAGGCAGATTGCCTCCATGCCCTAGTTGTGGGCATAGGTTACACAGCTGCTAGAGGGAACATTCCCAGAGAGCCTGCGGGACGGACTGAAGATATCCAAGAAAATGTCATGCTTCTGTCAAAAAAGAGGGACAGAGACTTTCTAGCATAGCTCTTCCTCAAACGGATGCCTAAGCCACTCCCAACAGAATTTTGTCTAATTTAGTCTTTAAAGCTCCAGACAATGTCTGTACTGTGCAGCACAGCTTAGCAGTGTGGTCCAGTACTCTGCAACCCCTGCTTTCCTGTAATTCCCAGAGCTCTCACTGATGGTTCCCCTGGGCCTCTGCCCTTCCCTCCCTGCAACCCAGCCATCCAAGTCACGCTTGCCAACCTTGTCCCTTCCCCTTGCCCTGTCCAGCTCTTTCTGCACTACACCCATCACAATGATGGGCAAATACATAGCTCAGAGCTAAAAAGAGAAGTTGCAAATGGGCAGAGTTTAGCCATTTTGTTCTCTGAAACAGCTGCATCAAACCTTGAGCATTTCAGACACCAGCGTGAGAATTTATTGGGAATAAGACCATTCCCTTTATTTGAACAGGGACAACATCCCAAAACCAGGCTCATGTTGTTTCCTTCTGGCTCATGGGTCTAGCAATGGGATAGTAACCTGACATTGTATAAGGCAAAATAATTTCCAGCTCTTTCCTTCCTATCTTTGCTGGCTCTGCAGAACAGACTGGAACAAACAGCAGGAAAACTATCACATCAAGGATGGGTTTAGAGCAAGATCTCCGTAATGCAGGTGTTAAACCAACACTGACACCAACTTTTCCTCTGAGGTCTATACAGTGTTACTCTGGCTGTTAAACGTAGGTCAAAAGCCAAGTTAACCTCTAAGCACCTTTATCCCTGGAGAAATCACCAGACACAATTGGTGGTATCTAGTCATCCCTCCGGCATGAAGCCTCCCAAATTAATATATCCCCCGTACCACAGTAAGAGCAATCTCCAGATTGCTGCCCACCCTGCAGGTTATGTGAGCTAGCAGACACTAATCCAGGGAGAAAACACAATGTCAGGGTCTTGAACTCGAGCCCTGCAGCGTTTCTTGACGAGCACTCCACCAGCTGATCAGGGACATTGGCTACCTGTAAATCTGTGCTGATGACACCAACCCTTTTCCCTTTACAGCCATTTATAAGCTCATCTGAACTAGAAAGAAAGATAACAGTGGATCTTCCAGCTGACCCACTCTGCTCTGGCCTCAGCTGTTGGCCTGGTGAATAGCGGTCACTGCCACCCCTGCCATTCTCCCTTTTAGAAACAGGACTTTATCTGCAGGCCAGCTGGGAGGAAGATTTCAAAGAACTGTCTGAGATGACACGGAGCACATCTCCCTGCCTCTGACCTCCCTAACCTGCAGCCACAGGGGGAATGAAAACTGGACTTTAAGATCAAAAAAAGGCAGGAAAGCTTTCAGCTATACATACTTCAAGAATGGTGTCAGTTCCTTCCCATGTCCTTGTCAGAGGAGCTGGACTAGCTCTTGCAAGGGTAGAAAAAGGGCTCTCATAACACACTGAGGCATTTGATCCCTTCCACCTTTCTGCCATAGACTCCCTGGGTCCTGCTGAGCAGGTCAGTTATCTCCAAATATCCTCAGAGGGTCCCTATTAGCGTGAGATGCTTATTTGCTCAGGTTTAGACCTCAAGGGTTTTATTTGCTGAACTGCTGAGCATTCAAACCCTTGAGAGAAATGGAGAGGGGCTGTGCTCTCCACGTAGCAGGAATCACATCATGTTAAGCTCTCTGTGTAACCTGAAGGGTGTTCTTCCAGCAGATCTTAATGCTTGTGTTTGATTAGCCACAGTCTTGAAATGAAAAAGAGGGGTTTGAACTGAGAAGAGCATAGTGCTAGAGCAGCTTGCTGACATGTACGAAGCGGGAACAAGAACCCAAATCTGGTTTACCGATGTCCTGGTGATAGCAGGGTCAGGGGTCCAAGGACCCAAGTGGTCCTTTCCAATTCTGGATTCCTG
>NW_010251705.1:14250-27848 GCF_000690775.1 Eurypyga helias | reverse complement strand
GGCTTCTCTCCTGTGCCCCCATCCAGCCTGGCTGGAGCTGCCAGGAGAGCTGCCTTCTTCGCAACTCCTGCTAGCTGGAATGGTTGCCTTGCACCTCCGCTGCCTCGGAAGCAGTATGCGTGCAAGTTAGAGATAAAAAAAAACAACTGCACTGAATTATAGCAAGATTATAAAAATAGGAAGGGTCATCAATAGGAACAAAAATAGCATCTACAATGACATTAGCTAGGATAAAACTAATCAATCGCTGTGCTCTGGGGCATGCGTTAATCCCCTCTCCATGGCATAGTGTTGCACAATTAGGTACACTATGGAAAGTTTAACACTTCCCTCCGATGCATGCGGCATTGGCTGGAAACAGAGACTGCTGTGATCCGAGCTGGCAGCCCTTGAATTCACAGCGTTTGCAGAGGACTCAAGGAGCAGCTGCACCACTGAGGTTGGGGAATTTTTTGCTTTGGCAGATGAGCGAGACCAGAGGGGACCCAGAGGGGATCAGGAACTCACTCAAGTGCTTACTCATTGCTCCCCTGCATTGAAAGAGGGGAGGGATGAGCATGCCTAATTCAGCCCACTCTGCGGGACCATTTGGTGCCACCTTTGCCCATCCCTGGCTGTGCCCAGCATCAGAGTCATCAATGACTCATCGCCCCAGGACTCAGGTGGGCAAATCAGGAGCACGCATGAGGCCACATACCCAAAGTACAAACAGCGGGGTGCCTCCTTGCAACAGGGTGCTAGTCATTTCTTTCCTTCCTAAGGTCTTCCAGAGATACTTGGAGCACCATTTTCCAAATCACAGGCCCAGACAAAGAGGAAAGTGAAAGTTTAGCTGGGCAAAGAAAGGTATCTACCTATTCCTTGTCTTATACAAAGCTGAGCCTGGTAAACACAACCCCTGCTCCTGCACCCCTAGTCCTGTGATAGATCAGCTTTGGGAAATCCTGCTGCCGTAACTAAAGATGTTGTCATCCTCTGCTCTTTCCCCTGTTACTCAGCACAAGGTTATGCCCCAAAAACAGCAGAAAGGAAGCTGTGCCTCAATCTCACAGCCAGGCATTAATTAACAGCCTCTGAGGAAGGTTTAAGGACAGGCTAACTTGCTTTGCTGTGAAAGGGAAAAGGTGCATTGCAAATACACTGTCCTGTTCTGCTCACTCCTACAGTGAAGGTATTTTCCAATAGTAATAAATGTCTAGGGGTGAGGACATTTTAAATGACAATGGCCAGTTACTTTAGCTGAAGTAATTTAGGAATGAAAGCTTATCAAGCATTCATGTAACACATTTAAGGTATTAAGACCTCCTTGAGTTTGCAGAGAGCCTGCAACAACAGCTCAGAGCTGCAGACTTTCCCATTCCTCTAGTTCAGATGCCGACATAAACCTCCCACATCCCTCTTCCTAATTATCTCACTGCTTGTCACAGCACATCAGAGAGGAAAACACACCTTTTACAACCAAGATTTGTATCTATGTTTCCTAAAAGAGTGAAGAGGCACAGAGTTGACTGAGAGAAGCAAGGAAATACATTGGCTTAGTTTTCCTGAAGCAAGTTGTAAAACCTTAGAGGAGACAGCTCTTGACACTTGGGAATCACCACCATGGCCAGTCACTCTCTCTGAAAGCATCCTCAAGCATTGCTGTGGCTATCTATAACCACACCTGAGCCCACAACATGGAAAGTACAGGATGAGGCTGCATAGGATGAGAACTGTATGTCACTTGTTTACCCCAGAGTGAGACTCTAATTAGAGATCTTCACAGGATCTAAAAGCAAAAATAGCCGCAAGTTCCCTCCCTCCACACCCACCCCATTTCCCTGCTAATACTCCCCAGCACAGCCCCGTCAGCAGAGTGTCGCGCTGCAGATCAGTGCAAGTGCTGGCAGCAGCACGTGACATTGCTGACACAGCAAAGTGGCCTCCTTCAGGAGAAGGTGTCCACTGGTGCCTCTGCAAGAGAAATGCATCTGCTTCCGAGACTGGGCAACAGAGAGCCAAGGTTAGGAAGTCAAAATTAAAACAGGTCGGCAAAGCTCTACTAAGACACTCACTCCTATTTTCTGTTTGCCAAGCCATAAAAAATACATAAACGGCCCAGCAGCTTTGTAAATGATTTATGTTCAAAAGAATAAATTTCTTCCTCCTATCCTGGTTAAAAAAAAAAAAAAAAGGCACAACATAGTGATAAACTGCTTAATAAGGGAAAACAACACGAGGTTTAAAATATGTTCAATGGGATATTGAGTGGGAGGGGCAGAGCCCATAAGGAACAGGATTAAGGCCCAGTAAGGGGAGCTGGCACAGGGGAAGGCAGGATGAGTGGGTGGGCAGGGTGGAATATACAACTTGTGTGTGGTAGGGAGAAGCAGGGCCGCAGAGTGCAGCTTTATGGGAAAAGAGGTGGGGATGCAGGAGGGAGAGCAATCTCAGCAGTGACTTTTAACACTGCTCACAAATGCCTCCCAGAATGCATCAAGAAATATGCACTCTGCATATTCCTCCACCTCCTGCCCCCATTGCAGGAAAAATGCCATTGAAACACAGACTGCAAACTTGCACCTGAGTTTTTTTTTCACTTACCCTCACACAACCACCATTAAGTCTAACTCCAGAGCAAGCAGTACCAACCTATGGCTCAACGACAGTTCAACTGCTTTTACCTAAAGCACCAAGAACTATGTCTATCCTCCCACAAAAGGAGGACGAGCAGAGCGTGATGGACAGAAAAGGGACAGCGACTGCCCTATTAGGCACAGGCTGGGTGAAGTTGTAGGGACATGCTGCTGTGTGGCTCCCTCCCTACTGACCTCTTCTGGGGACCCTCCACGAACCTCAGGGTGCCACGTGAAACCCAGGCCTTTTTGGTCCTGCTGCATCTTCCAGGAATGATGAGGCAGCAAGGTAACAGGAACACAAAGCACCCAGATGTTGATGGGCTTCACCACAAAGAGGAGTGCACCCATGCATGCAGGGGTGCATGTATGACAAAGCCACTGATGTCACGGCAGGGCTTGGGACAGCAACAAGGACACCAAGGAGCTGGTGTCTATAGAAGAAACCTTCCCTGCAAGGGGGAGACAGAAGGTCGGGCCAGGGTGGACCTTGGTCAGACTGGAGAGGGACTAAGGACAGCTCCTAGTGGGAAAGATTGGGGGGAGGAACGTGGGGCTGCAGTAGTAGTGGGAGCTGAGATTGGGGTTAAGGAAGAGCAGACACCATGGATGGTGCACAGTAACTCCCAAGAAATGGCCTCTAAGACACATGCAGGGGAGCTCCCCCAATGCTTCCTGACATACCAGACTGGCCTGCCTTCCATCATTACCAAGATATTCCAGCACCATCATCACCTCATGGTTGGTTATGATGGGCCATGGGGGTTCATGATGGGCTGGTCCTGCAACAAAGGGGTGCTTGAGATAAAACAAAATAAAATTAAATATTTTAAAATAAAAGCAACAACTGAGGAGACAGAAACTAGCCATTTCTGAAATTACAGACTGATCCTATTCTCCTTGAAGTCAGGAAGGACTGTCACTTGGTCCAGCAACCCACAACTTTTGGTGGAGACAATGCCAACAAGCTGACTATCTGCTTTCCCACCCCAGCATTTTGTCTCCTGTATAAAGTGCTCTCATCCTATGGGGTGCACAAACTTTGCAAGTGAAAGTATATTTGTCAGATGTTCTTCAGTGTTTACCATGCCTTTGAGCTCTCCTAACAATTTTCAACCTCTGTGATCGGGCTGAGTCCTTCACCTATACTGCCGTCTGCACGGGCAACAGAGTGTCCACATGGAGATGGGGCTGCTCAGCCAGATGGATGCCTGGAATGATTTAGATGTGTCCTAGCAATTCCACTAACAGCAGTTAAGTCACTGGAAATATGCCTGATGTTTAAAAATTAAGCCCTTGTTTAAGTAACTTGCCAAATCAGGGCTTAAAGGTCTAATCACACTTTCATCCATTTTCATAGAATCACAGAATGGTTTGGGCTGGAAGGGACCTTAAAGATCATCTAGTTCCAACCCCCCTGCCATGGGCAGGGACACCTTCCACCAGACCAGGTTGCTCCAAGCCTCATCCAGCCTGGCCTTGAACACTTCCAGGGAGGGGGCATCCACAGCTTCTCTGGGCAACCTGTTCCAGTGCCTCACCACCCTCTATGGGAAGAACTTCTTCCTGATCTCCAATCTAAGTCTCCCCTGTGGCCAGAAGGTCACTCCTCTGGCCTTCTGGTATGAGAGCGTGCCTTTAAGCGAGAACACACACAACCAAAATGAAACTTCCCCATCTCATACATGGTACTGAAAACAAGCCCAATAAAAGAATAAAAGCACAACTTACAGTCTCCAGAAGCAGTCAGATTGAAGCTAGCTTTCATGGGGATGTTCAAAGATATTAGGCTTCCATATCTTAAACTTTGTTAATCCCAGACTACTTGGGATGTAAAATTATTTAAATTATTAAAAACAAACAAACAGAAAAGAAACAAAAAGGCAAGCTCTTTTTCATTTAAATTGAAAAGAAAGGAAAACCCAAATTTGTCTTCTGATCTGGCAAATGTCAGGTCAGTAATTGAATGTTTCAGATTATGAGTTGAGCTATCTGAAAGAGGTTGTAAAAGGGCAATTTTCCACTGGGAAAAAAAAGAGTTTTCATTAAAATCAAAATAGGTTGTATGAATATCAACTTTGATGACATTTGCCGTGAGTGAAGACAAAATGAATTGCTTTGACTTTCCCATTTAATTATGGTAATATTGGCACACTTCACTTCAATAAGGTGAAAACACTTTATTTCAACACATTTAAACTTTTGCCGTATATTTAGATATTACATAAATTCTAGCATCATATAATTTTATTCAGTAACGGCACAGTGTTATATGCACACACATACTTAATGCGCTATGGCCTTTCAACACCGTGTGAACAGCATCTTTTCCCACTGGAAATTTCCCCTGATTTTTGGTTTTATCCACTAAGAAATCTGGACTCTCAGTGTGACATGAAATGAAACAGAGAGGACACATTAGGACTTCCCTGGAATAGATGACCAGTTTGTTACCAACTTTAGCTACAAACAACGGCAGCCCAATATCCTCATGGGAACACCCAGAGTTCAGGATCTGTAGGTGTTCCCATGTGAAGTTTGGTCCTGATGTTCCTCAGGTGGCCAGCGGCAGGCACAGACATTTCCACACATGAACCACAGGAACACATCTATTTAAGCACTTTGCTGTCTTTTCTGTAATGAGATTTGCTCCCTTCTCCCCATCCTCAGGGAACACTGCCTTCCCCACTTCTCTACCCCAAAACCCAAAGCTTTGGTGCGAGTATTGCGGACTGTAAATCAATTCCCTGCTCTCCAGCCATTTGGGCTAATCATGGAATTAGCTAAATAAATAATATTCATTCAAATAATCATTCCCACACTGCCTGGTGGAACCAAGACCAATAGATGAAATGTGCCCAGTCAGATGAATTCAAATCTTCTGGCCGTCCACTGCGTGCCCTTTCGACATGCGCATATGTGCCAGCACAGGGCACAAAGGGAAACAAGCACATGCGCGTATGTGCCAGCGCAGGGCACAAAGGGAAACAAGCCCTAAGGCTGGGAGGCCCTCCCTGCTCGCAGTGTACCCAGGGTTGAGGCATCTGCAGCTCTAAGCATCCAAACTAAGATTGCTCAGCCTATTTTTTCACAAACACTGCGCATCCTCACCTCCAGCTGGTGACAGCCCTCCTGTACTCTACTCGAGAATCCAGCAGCATGCTAAAAAACCTCAGAGTTGCACCGGTAGCTCTAAAACATGCTAGCAGGTAAAGCACTGGGGTAATGCAGAGAATGTCCATTTTGCAGTAAGGAAAACCAAGATGGAGAGAGGGTATAACTCACCTAAACACCACAGCGCGGGTCAATGGCGAGATGAGAACAGGACTTCAGCACCTGATTCATGGGCCTTGCTCTGCCTATTAATCACGCTCCCTACCACTGTGACCAGTATTTGTATTGATTTCAAATTAACGCACCCATTTCTTATCAAGGAGAGAAAAAATAACCAAGAAGGTTCACTATGTTCAGCTCTGTTGGAAGCCAACGTGACGGTCAGAGCAAATGCTTTCTGCAAGAGGCCCTGCCCCAAAGCATGCCAGGCTGGGATGCACACAGCACCACCCTCAAGGAAGTGTCAGGTGCTCACAAAATGCTCCAAACCTCTTCAGGAGACTTAAAAAAAAACCATAGAGTACTGACATAACATGTTTGAAATGCAGGAAAGAGGCTTTGTGAATGCAGCTGCTGGTGCTGTTATTGTACGTGAAAACGTGCCTCCCCCCTTACCACCTTCTTTTCTGATGCCAAGTGCTGAGTTAACCCTGGGTGACCAAGTCCCACAGCACTGTTCGATTTTACGCTTGCCCTCTCTTCTTCCCTTGCCCTGATGTCCTAAATTCCCTTTTACAAGAGCTTCTAACTTCTGCAAACAAAGCTGCTACAGGCTTCCCTCGTATTTTAGAGTCTCAAAAAAAACACTTTGCAAACCTTCCCTCTGTAACAGATGCAAGAAGCTGCTTATGCCCAAGCAGCAAAGCACACAACTGCTCTGAACTAAGACTTTTTTTTCTGCACAGCTGGCTCAGTTTTTCACACAAATGTTATCACTCCTGCCAAGTCTTAAGAGCACAGAGAGCAGCATTAATATGAAAGAGCCTGGTCGGACACTGGTTTAACAAGAAGTTGAAAATTCCCCAAGCACAGCCTGGATGTTGGGTTTTCTTTTTCCGTTGTTTTTGTTTTGTTTTGTTTTGTTTTTCTTTAGTGCACTGGGGGGTGGAGGGGAAAGATAAAATAGAACAAAACCATAAGAAGCCACTGAATGAAGTCTTAGCCTTTTGGCGGTAAATTCCTTTCTTGAAATTCTAAACACACGTGTTAATCTTTAATGTTAAACCCTGGATTAAAAATTCATTCAAAAATCTCACAGTTTGGAACACTTACAAGTCCACTGCATTATTAAAAGCTCAGATCAGTGCTACTTTGCATAAAGACGACTCTCCAAACTCTTTCCTTTCTCTTGAAGCCAAGAGCAGGTACTCACTGCTCTCCCCATTTACCCTTTAAGCTCAGAGCCCTAAGCTTCTAGGTCCTGTTTTGGAGCACTGCCACTCAACTCTGTGGTCCTGGGGACCAAACCCAGAGCCAGTGGGACACATCCCAGCAGCACTCCCCTGTTCGGCAGAGGTTAGGAATGGCGCACAGTCACAGCTCGACTCAACCTGCCTAGTTGTGCCTTTTTGAAACCAGATCCTACCCGCAGGCATCAAAAACATCACTGGCCTCTACCTTCGTCCGCGTGCCTTGGCAATGCCTGGGAAGAACTTGCACCAAATTCTGCAGGTCAGCCCCGGTGCTGAGCTTACTGGTGCCAGCACACACACCCAGTTTTAGCAACGTGATGTGGGACCTGCAGCCAGTATCACCCCCAAGGAAAGAACTGTCTGTGCCCGATGTGGCCAGGGCTGCCACAACTCGCTGTGGCAGGGGACCTTTTCCAGGGGACTCACTGAAATCATGGAAGGAAGAATTGTTCCCAAACTGCCCATGCTGCAAAGGTTCTCATTTAGAAACATGAGGCACGAGGCTGATCTCTCAGTTTTACTACATTTTTGTGCTCCTTTTTTTTTTTTTTTTTGCCTGGGGAGGGGTTCAGAGGAACCAGGCAGTATGTGCAGAGATGATGTGGGTTTTTATAAGTATTTTTGGGGCCATTTGCACTCTTACCAGCGCAGTCTTACAATGCTGGAGTAGGCTGAGCAGGAGTCCATCTCTAGAGCTTGTGGTACCATAAGAGGTAAAACTTTCTATTTTAAGCATCAATTTTTTCAACAGCCACCTCAGCAGAGTTGCACTAGCAGTTACCATCACGGAGCAGCCTCTCTCCTACCCCCTTTTCCTGCACTTGCAGGCTCATTTCTTTCCAAATCCTCCACCTGAGACTATCCCCAGGAGGCTGCCCTCACCTACAGCCAGCTGTGTCCACCCCAGATGAACCACAAAGGTGAGCACTGCCCACGCACCTCCCAGGCGAGGAAGGTGCATGGGCAGCAAGCACAACTCTTGGAGGGGGGTGTCCCCCTCGGGGACATGCCGATGCCTCCAGATGCCATAGGAGGACAGGACCTCTCATCTGCAGTTGAGACTGCTGCCTGCTGTGCAAAAGGTACTGTGTGAGACCGAATACGCCGCGCTGCACCATGGCCAACCCCGATGTCAGAGTCTGGGCAAAAAGGATGCGGTACTTCTCATCAGGGAGTAAAAGAAAGAAAAGAAAAAACACACAGAAGAGATTAAACACATACAAATCGCACTTATCTCTCCCTTGTTTATCATAACTTTTCCTGCCATATTTGCTAATGGCAATAATAATGATTTCTGTAGTAGATTCACTCTTGGCTTCTTTCCCAGATTCTCCTCTTTTTCACCAGGCAGTGAAGTCATCGTATTACCAAAACTTCATGGAAACCTGGCTTTGCAGGAGTGGCCCTACCAGGAAAGATTAAGACAGCTTCCCATGGAAGCTGAGAAAACAGGAGAGGGGTGGAAAAGAGCCCTTGTCTCAGGGACAGGGGAATGATAGGCAGGAGGGAAAAGAGGTGACAAATCTCCACTACATTTGCTGAGAGTGGAAAGTAAGGACAACAATTAAGCAACAGGACAACAGTAAAGCAACAATTAAGAACGAACACACAATACAGTAGCACAAACAGTCCTGCTCAGGATGCAGGTGTGTTCCCTCAAAAGGATCTGAGCACCCCTGGGACCCAGGGGAGGCAAGGAGCAGTAAGACCAGATGACTTGCCCATGCTTGTACAGAGTTAGGCATGAACCCTCCCTCTCCAGAGCCCAGCTTGGTAGTTCATCTCCCAGATCATCTTCCTTTCCATAAATTCAGTCTCTTACTTTTAAACTCATGTGCCTATCAAGTCAGATTACAATTAAGACTCCACAAGTATGGCAAAATATATTCATGAACATCTGTTTGAATAATAAGCCTGAATTTGTTTTGACGGTATTCACCCGACCTGGTTTCCTTGCCTTCTGCGAGCGCACACACCAACTTTCCCCCGTTCAAAGACATGAGGGAGAGGCTGCTGCACACACTCACATCAACACGAAGGTTGTTTTGGCTGGTGAAGGACAGGTTTCCAGCCCCTGGTGCACAGACCTTTCAGGGGTTGCAGGCTAAAATAAGCCTAAAACCAGGAGGCTAAAATATACTGCACAAAGGGCTGTGCAATTCTGTTCGTGGGTTTGAATCCTCTGCAGTTTGGACTTGCTGGGAGAAGAGGCGTAGTCACTTAGGCTGCAGCCAGACCTGCTCCTCTGGCTGGATGCTCCCAGGGGTGCAGGTAAGCATCCCTCCTGCTCCTCATCCCACCCTCTCTCCCTCAGGTCTGTCAGCATAACTGCTGGTGTAATAGCTCTCACATATAGCTCTGGTAAACGGATCCTCATTAGTGGGAAAAAGTAAAATTTTCTACTGTAGGTCCTGCAGAGAGGATTAGGTTAAAGAGCAAGAACACAGGCAATCACGCTGGCAACCTGAACTGACAGTAACCTCTGGCAGGGGAAAGGGAGCAGGGACAGACTCCAACTTCTCCATCCACCTCAGTGGCAGTCGGGGCAGTACCTCTGACTGCAGCCTTGCTGCCTGCCTCTCTTTGCTTGGCTGTGATCTGAGGTAGTGTCCCCTCACCCCACTGGCAGTTTGTGCTGCCTGGGCATGTGGGATTGAGGGAAGGCAGGTAAACCAGCAGAAAGACTGATGGAAGGAGCAGAAACCATTCCCCGAGGTCTGCAAGCAGGTTGAAAGTAATAAATACTCAAAGGAATAGATTGCAAGCTAGAATATGACCCTGGGAAAAACATTTCTTGAAAAGCGGAGAGGAATAAACTCAACTGTATATACCTGATGGCCAGCTGGAGAGATCGTGGAGTTAAATCAGCATGGCTGAAAACACACACCCCGCCGCGATAGATGGAAAGGCTGCCCACTGGATGCCTCTGCAAGAGCCCTGTATCTCCACTGATATTTTGGCTATCTCTAAGCAGCATGTGGAATGGCTAAAAACCAATACATCAGGACAAGAGTAGTCTCTGAGCAGGAGGAACCAAGAGTCTGAGAAAGACCAGCACTATGCTGGATAAATCCTACTACAACAGAAGCCCAGAAGGAATTGTCTTTTGAGGCTGCCACAGGGATGCTATTTATGTTCACTGTAAACACAGGCCACAGGGAAGGAATTCAGCTCTAATGACAAGGTGGTACCGTGGGAGGCTGTGCTGTACTGAGACTGGCACAAGGCTGCTGCCCATCCAGGAATGACTTTCATCAAAGGAACAGCTTTTTAAAACTGCTTGCAAAGCCCTCGTTATCATAGGACCTACTAATACGTATTCCTACACCCATGTCACAAGATTTTAAAGTCTTTTACAAGCTCTAGAAAGCAGGAAGATACAGCAGTGGAGGAAGGCACTTCAGCTAGGCTGGAAGACAGCATTGCTTCAGACAGCACATGCAGCAACAACCCATAACCACAGAGGACAGATGAAGAAAATACAGCTGACTTTGGAAGGTGGAAGTCTGACAAATGAAAACAAGGTTTCATTAGTCTTTTGGCTTGAGCATCCCTGGCTCAAAGTAATTAAATGGGTTTGGTTCATACTTTTTCTATTGATCAAAGAGAATGATGTTGGCTGCCTCCACACAGCCACTACATCTGCAAAGAGGACCAGCAGCTCAGCACTTCCCTAGCAGAGAGAGAAGAGCCTTGGGCATCCGCTCACCCACCCTCTTTCCTGCAGCCCTGTCAGTGACCCTCACAAATCTCTCCAACGCCAACATTGCCCCCCACCCATGAGACCCGAGGGGACATGGTTCGAAGTGGGGAGGATCATGCCCCCGGATGAAGGGCATCATATGGATCCTCACTCCCCGGGACCTGCACTTCCTCTGCAGGCCATGCTTCCAGGTCTGTGCCAGCAAGGCAGCAAACACGGGAGTGCGGCATGGGGGGTGGTGGCACGCAGACTCCCTGCCATGACAGCACCTTCTTCCCCAGGGCGATTGAGTCGGGGTGCTCACTGGAGCTGACAAGGCCATGCAGCGCCGATTCAGTGTTTTGCATCCTCCAAGAAGCTAAAAACAGGAGGTGGCGGGGTGTTTTTCCCCTGCTTTCTGGATGCTTGGGTTTCTGACAGTTTTCTCTGCGAGGGGCTACCCAAAAGCTCCATGAAGCTGGAGTGTCAAACGTTAACACTCAGCACTTAATTTGTGGTGCAAATCCTGTCAAAGCCAATTGCGTCTCTTTGCCCCTCCAAGGCATCCCAGGCCCTCTCGCCTTCTGCGGGGGGCTGAGGCTTTAAGGAACGACCAACTGTTAAAGCGAGCCTGCGAACCGGCAGGATGCACAGCGTATGCTCCGGCGCCAGGCATGCCCTCTCTCCCCTCCTCCGATGGCTCTAGGTACGTACAGAGTGGTCAGCAGGGAACACACCCCAGGAGGCTTAATTAATGAACATATTTGAAAGTTCCAGGCATCATCACGCTAGAAGAAAAGAGTGATAACTTCAGCATCTGAGCATGAGCTGTTTGGGTTAAGAGAGCAGTGAAACGGGGCCGGAGGTGCTGGCTGGGAAGCATCCCAAAAACACAGGAGCCTCCGCAGGGATCTGCCATACTTCTCTGTACCCAACACAAAGGTACCAGAGGGGAAGGAGCCTTCTAACAATGGGGGGTCAGGCAGGATTAAGTGGGAACCCATAAAGCACAGCAGACACTTCTGTCTGCCCCCTGTGAAAGGAGAAACTGGTCATTGTGGAGGAAGGAAGGTAGGAAATGAGATAGAGATAGGGAGATACATCAAAGGGACAGAAAATGGACAGAAGAAAAATAGAAAAATGCAAAGAGATAAATGTAGTATGTTTTTAATTTGCATGAGAATAATCGTTCTCCTTGCCCCACCGATCATCTTTATTAACAACAAAATTTGCAGCGAGACCTCAGACTCGCTATCTAGCTATGACAACAGCAAAGCTCTGAAACAAACTGCACCGGGGAGGCTGTGAAAACTCCACACCAGGCAGCTTTTACAGGCAGGGTGTAGGGCTGACTGAGACTTAACCAGGTACTTGGCCTGGGCAGTACACAAACTGGATCAATGATGCCTAAACGTTCGGCCCACTATCTGATTTTTGGAGAGCAGCTGCATGAAACCACTACATTGGTAAAAGCTATTTAATAAACTATTTAATATAGTTTACCATCATAGCACTCACCTCAGTTTTGCAGACCATAATCCACTTATTACTGGCCAAAAACAATGCTTCAAGACCTTCTCCAGCTTCTGCAGCTCTACCTTTGTACGTACTTCAACTGCAGGGACAGGCTCCAGGAGACGTGAAGGAGGACACAGGAAAAAAGAGATGTGCAGGAGGCCCACTTCGCCCCAGGGACCTCGAGTTGGCTCAGTGATACGGCATGTGCGGTATGTAGCCACAAAAGGAGGTGCAATCTCCCTGATGATTCCAACCCTGCTTCTCAAACAAGCAACCCACTATCCACACCAACTTACAGCATTGAGCCTGGAGATAGAGCATGTCAGGTTGACCTGTGTCATTTCAGATCTTGGCTATGAGCAAGGAAGCCAGTGGCAACACCCTGAGCAGGGGGAGAATTTGGTGGCAAGCAACTCTTCCTTCATCTCTCTCTTCATGACACTCCAGGAGGAGGTAGATTGCATAAAAAGCCTCCTTGAACATCTTTCTCTGAGTATCTGCTGCAACCCAAATTCCAACTAGTAGTCCAGTTACGGGGCTAGATGGGCCTGAGGCAAGACCCAGCAAAGCCATTGCTATTAAGAGAATAGAAAAAGCATTGGCTAATCTCGGAGAGAGAACAACCATGGGTAATAAACCTCCTGCCAGGAGCACTGGAGCATAACAAGAGGTCTTAAATCTCCCTGCCTGGCACCATTCCCATTTAAAATCCTCCTCACTTCTCAAGCCAGCAGAGCTGATAGGAGAAGACCACCTTCCTCCACATGCAGGGAGGAAGAGAAGGGGGAAAATCTCCATCTTCTTCCAGGAGAGGAGGGGCAGCTCTGCGTGTTGAAGCTTGCCCACTTACACGAAGGGGTGAGCAGCTGGGGGGTGATGCTCTCTCCGGCTTTGGCTTACCAGGCTGACACCAGCACAAAGCCCATCAGCCAGCTTGTGGCTGAGCAGCTCGCCAGACTGGTGACCAGCTTCAGAGCTCGAGAAGAGGTCACCAGCTTAGCTTGAAGGGCTCATACCAAGCATATTTCTACCGGTCACTGTGTTTTCCTGCAAGTTCCCTTTCCAATCTTCCACGCAAATATCAGCACTTGTGGCTATTTATGTTCTCAGGGAAGTGACTGCCTGGAATGAGAGAAACTATGAGAAAGGAACACAAGAAATAAAGGGATGAAGAGGAAAATGAGGAAAAGGTAGATAAGGGTTTTCCAGCACCAAAACTTAGGTGAAAAAGCAACAAAAAAGGTTTCCTATCTTGCT
>NW_010251705.1:13807-14223 GCF_000690775.1 Eurypyga helias | reverse complement strand
TTCCCTCCCTTTTCCTCTCAATGAAAATTGAAAGCTGTGTGAGAAAAAAATTAAAAATCACCTGTCCCACTTCCTCCTCCTACCCTGGCCATTGTGCATAGAAAAAATGAAGACAAGAATGTAATGTAAGCTTCTGTGGAAAACAGTCTTTGATTTAAAAAGCCCTTTCTCATCAATGCATTCTGCTGAAGGAAAAACCTGGACCGGCTCCACGTGACATTTTGAAGATACAGGGTAGCCCAAACGCACAAGTATTTGTTCTCAGCAAAAGGAAAACTCGCACACAGCATGAGTACATGTGCCTATAGTAGGTTTAATCCAGCTAGCATGCTAAAACCATCAGGGATGCCATGCTGGAAAGGACAACGTGTACTTTCCTGACAGCAGCTCACAGCGAGATTTGTGCTACCACATTC
>NW_010251705.1:11512-13792 GCF_000690775.1 Eurypyga helias | reverse complement strand
CGGCATGGATGCAGGAATACCATCACACCCTCCTTCGCCCAGGCAGACAAAATCCCTAAATGCACTGAACCAGTGCTATTACTGCATCCAGCAGGTACCACAGCCCCAGCTCCTGGCCAGGAGCAATCGAGCAGTTCATTATTGCTGCTGTCAAAGGCAGACATCTCTGTGAGGTTTATCGGCTCTCTACCTCCCACTTGCTGGGAGAAAGCCAAGATGCAGGACTTTATGAACTCGCTAACTCAGCATTTCTGCCTTGCTGGCACAAGGTCTGGACGTGGCCTTCTGGGAAGTCTTATGACCACTTGTTGGTTGCAGGGCCAATGCTCGAGCCCAGGTCTTTTCAAGCTGTTGCTCCAGCACATCAAGGCTTTACACTATAGTCTGAGTCACGAGATCAGCCCCGCAAATCCGTTAGGGAAAGGAAGCCGGCAAAGGACCTGCAGGGCACAGTCAGCAGCCACACTTCGACACTGGGCAGCTGGGTCACAGTGCTCCACGGCGTCTGGGGAAGTGCAGGAGTTATGCCAAGCAGGGATGGCATGCCCCAACATTAAAGGGGTCCGTGCATCCTCAAAGAGCTGAGTGCATCTGTTCATGGATATGCACAAAGAGGGGAACAGCACTCTTCCCTCTGGATCTTCCTCTAAAGCAGACTGAAGAGAACGAGGGTTGGGTTTTCAGTTTTTCTCCAGGAAGGAGCAGAGAAGGGGAAGTGGCACAAGGACACATCTTCCTGTGGAAGGGAAGATGCACTGAGGACCCTCCAGCCAATGTACACTGTGGTTCCCATTTGTGGCAAGTACTGCTGGACCCTTAGGCAGCAGCCTCACATTCCCCTCATGCCTCCTGTTCCCCCCCAAAACCACTCCTCCTGCAAACACATTTACCCCCTCCCCTCCCGGTTTCTTTCTTACCCAGCCTTTACTTCTCCCACGACAGCACAAAAAGAAGCTGAGCACTGATATAGCACTGCATCATCCCTTTTATCCCCGTCCTTTTCTCAGCACAATTTGAAGAGTAATGACCTGAACCAACCCCAGCTTAAGACAATGGGTGTCTGTGTATTGACTTCAATGGAATTTGGATTAACATGGGATTGCAAAATCTCCAAAATTAATGCAACTGTAATGCTGTTAAAACAATGGCTCAAAGGTCAGGAGATCCCTGAAGTTAAAGGTTTCCCTTGAAATTAAGTAAGCCACACTGCACGTCCCGCATTGCCGGTGATTATACCTCCATAACAGAGAATGAAGCTGAGAGCTGCACATCTGAGAACAAAACCCAGGAATATAAAACACCATGCGTGCAAAGCAAACATTAAGAACATAAAGCAGTAGCTATCTACCTCTTTCTTTATCCCCTAGTTGGTACTGGTATCTTCTTCACTGCAATGCTTTTTGCTCTTGTGCTTTTTTTGAAAAATTAATAAAACAAAAACGTTAGAAGAAGGCAGCGTACGTAGAACAAATGCTCCTCTGACAACAGTTATTCTACAACAACAGAGCTCAGAGCGCAGCAAACTCGGCCTCAATCTCAGCTCCGTGTAGCCACAGGATGCCACCACCTTTGAGCCCCTTTTCCAATTCACCAGAGGCCAGGCAGGAAAGCAACAAGATGTGGGGGAATGTGCCACTAATAGTGACACCTTCCTCCAAAGCTTCTCTCCCTCTACAGGTCATGTCCTTGTGCGTATTATCACCCCAACTCTACTAAAGAGACACTGAATTGCCTGGCTCCCATTTTAATCAGAGCACCCCCAAAACTGTGACTTTGACAATTATGATGCCCGTCTTTACACAAGAGATGTTAGCTAGAAGCCAAGTGCCCGCAGATACTGCTGAAGGCAGCGAGGGGTGGTTTGGAGAAGCCCTTCTCCAGTTGCTGTGACAATGCCCTTCTCAGTGTGTCACCACAGCTTCTCCTGCAGGCTCCAGTGAAAGTGGTGGGGACATGGATGAAGTCAGGCAGGCGAAGCAGGCAGCCACAAATTCCACTATTTGCTTATCTTTTGGGAGCTGCCCATTTTCCCCAGAACTTTACAGGGAAATCCTGGCTACGTTCAGTTTGGTACGTTCAGTTTGGCTGGCGCACAAGGCTATTTTTAGGGAAGCAAATAAACAGATGAAGATCCATCTTTAATTTTCATTTAGATCAAGGATTTATATTTTATTTGTTAATTTTGCTTTAATCTCCTTGTCCTTCATTACTCCCTGACTTTCACAGCAGGGGAGAGGAGGGGCACATGGAGGAGGGTGAGGAGTAGGACCCAGTGATGAG
>NW_010251705.1:0-11496 GCF_000690775.1 Eurypyga helias | reverse complement strand
GGAAAGAGTATTGTTGACAGCATCTGATCCTCCGATTAATGTATTTCTAAGCAGATTAACTGAATCCCAACTGCACTGTGCCAGGTTTCTTCTCTAAGCTTCTCTCTCCCTCATGTAAACAAAAAGACATTTCCGCTGAGCAAACATCCAACAAACTGACCAGAGCTCTGGCAGACTCCCTGCCCTCATGTAGCGCAACGTTATAGGGCACAGGAGAAGGGGGGGAAGTACGATCTGTAGAGGTAACCTCTGGTTTTAAGTATATTTCGTTCTCTTTCTTTCACCTCTCCTCAGGACTGTGCATGATTCCTGACTTGTTCACCTTCAGGAAGTGTGGAAGCATGCCAAGAGCGATGTGGGAAGATGAAGAAGTAATAGAATCATAGAATGGTTTGGGTTGGAAGGGACCTTAAAGATCATCTAGTTCCAACCCCTCTGCCATGGGCAGGGACACCTTCCACTAGACCAGGTTGCTCAAAGCCTCATCCAGCCTGGCCGTGAAGACATCCAGGGATGGGGCATCCACAGCTTCTCTGGGCAACCTGTCCCACTGCCTCACCACCCTCTCCGGGAAGAATTTCTTCCTGATATCTAATCTAAACCTCCCTGATTTCAATTTATACCCGTTACCCCTTGTCCTGTCACTGTAGGCCCTTGTAAAAAGTCCTCTCCCAGCTTCCTTGTAGCCCCTTCAGGTACTGGAAGGCTGCAATGAGGCCGCCTCGGAGCCTTCTCTTCTCCAGGCTGAACAAGCCCAATTCTTGCAGCTTAATAGCTGGTACTATTCTGAGAACTCGTGACGCCGTTACACTTCGCTTACCCGCAGCTGCGCTCCATGGCACCCATGCAAGGAGCAAGAGAGGTAGAAATGTCGGTAAGACCATCCCCAAAAGAGATGGTGGGAACCACTAAACACAACCCACTTCCTCCTGGCCCCATGGAAACCATCACACTGAATCCTTACAGGAAAGAAACATTGCTGTTTCAACTCAGGTTCTTGGAGCATTTCACAGTCACTACTTGGCCAAACCCCCACGACCTTGTACAACTGTCCCAGTTTAATGGTGGGGAAACTGAATGTAGGAGAGACCACCCTGAGGGCACAGGGCAGGTCAGTGGCACAGCCTCATTCACACCAGCTGAGTTCCAGGCCCTTTTCCAGGTCACAAGATTAGCCTTGGCTGAATAGGTCTTCTCTAATGAGCCTCCAAATTTATTTGTTTGCAGACCTTGTGAAGCAACACCCCCGCCAGTCTGTCTCCAGCCTTGCTCCCCAAGGGTAGGTTTGCTACCCCTGCTAGCAACAGCCATGGTGGTCATGGGACATTCCTGCCTGCTCAACACGCCGATGGAGCTCAAAGACTGTGCCTGCCTCCCAGCAGGGCAGTGTTGCCAACCCATCTTGAAGGGGAGCCTGTGAGGATGGAAAGACCTCCTCCCCTCTCTTAAAAGTCACCCAATTTGTCAGTCCGGGTTGCCTCCTCTGCCTTCACAAGAGCAACAAGTGGCTGAAACACTTGCAGACCCACGTCACCCTCTTCAGGTTAGAACTCCCCTTAAAAAGGGGAGTGCCGTATCTCCTGCCAGGGAAGGAGAGCAGCTGTAGTAACGAAGAGCCACCACGGCATAGTTGATGAAACCTCTCAGAAAGAAGAGGAAATCCCATTTGCTCAGCTTCTGGTCTTACCCTGCTCAAGTCATGGTGAGGGTTTTAAAAATTAAGCCAAAGACACACTAAAACTAAAACGCTGGCTTTGCCAGACAGTGACTGTTCCTAACGTAAACCCTCCCTGAGAAGGCTCCACCACACACAACTTTCAAACGAAACTCTTCAGCTCTTATTGCACTCTACAGCAGGGTATTTTCTTACTGATGCCTTTTCATTAAGAAAATCACAAGAAAAGTCCTGTACTGCAAAAGGAAGTGGAGATTGTGACTGAACAAGAATATACAGTCAGTTAAGGATGTATGGAATAGATGAGGGGAAGGGGAAAAAAGCAAATGAATTTATGTTGCCTAAGGCATTGAAGGGAATAAGAAGGGATTTACAAATTCATCAGGAGAAGCAACACCAGAAAGAAAGTAGGTTCATTAATAAACGAGGATGAGGATGAAATTAATGGTTCAGAAATGGCTGAGCAGCTTTTTAAAATCTGTCCTTAGCCAGAAGAATAAAGTGAGGAAGTTTGGACTAGAAAGGAGAGGAAAGAAAAGAAAAAAAAAAAGAAGTTTAACAAAAGCAGAAGCAAAAAGAACTTGAAGAATGATATGTCCACAAACCAAATAAAGCAAATGACATCCTAGAACTTAATCCAGAAAAGACAGAGGTATTTTTTAAAAGTATTTTTCACTTCAACGGAATTAATACCAGGCTAAACTTTAAGCAATCTATACATATAGGCACCTGCATAAATGTATGCAGGATCAGGAGCCTAATTTGTTATGGCAAGGCATTGACAAACGTATTATCCCAGTGACAAATAATCTGACAATTTACATTGAGCTAGGGAGGCTCCACAAAACCAACCAAAAAGCAAACATAATAAAGATTTTCAATAAGGAATAGAGCTGGCAGTGTTTAATTCCAAGTCGATATCTATCCCTACTGAAATAATGAAACAAATATGAAGGGTCATTAAGAATCTAAAGACTACAATCACATGTAATACACAAATGAAAGTCTTCTGCTTTATAATACATGTGCACAGTGAGCACCCAGAGGAAAGACAGTAAAGGGAATTTGAAGTTTTAGGAATTTGAAGGATTTCACATTGCCCCACTGCATCAGTTTGACCAGAACCAACAGCCCATGGATCAAAAAACCAGTGAGAGGTAGCAAAAGAAAATGTTCTTTGTTGGGCTGGGAAATGACAAATGATGTTCCAAAGGGTTTGCATCCATGTTGCTCTTATTAAACCAGTGTCACAGGAAACCAACACTAACTGTCCATGAAAGTTGCAGCTGACGCCCTACAGAGAAATGGAAAATATAATGGAAGACTAAGAAACTGGCCCTGGATGAGCACACAGCTCCTTAAAATTAAGAATGCGTGGGCAATGGTTCGAAAGTTAAAGCAGAGAGTAGCATGAGTGGGACAGAGGATGATTGAATCTAGACTCATCAAAGCCACAAGCTGAACCCAACAAAATAGAAAAATGCAGGTAATGTCCCTGAAGAGCAATAATCCAAAAGATGGATACTCAGCAGGAGGGAGAAAGCACAGAAGCTGTTTTGTTCTCTGAGACTTCAGGTTACAGAAAATAGCAGATAAAAAATCTTGATGTGCTATATTAGCAAAAGGGTCTCTTGCAATTTTGGGTGGTGAACAGAGGGGCATCCTATCACAGCAAAGGTAGGGAGAAAAGCATTTCTGCACCATTTCAACGCAACCAGCCCAAAGATTCAATTTTGTTCACTCCATTAGTTTTTCCTCATCAGCAATAAATGAAGCAGCAAACTAAAAAAAGGAAAAAAAAAAAAATCAGAGGCAATTGATAAACAGACCTGGAAGATTTTAAGACAACTGAGTAGGGTTAGATGTGTAAAACTTATTAATGAACGACCCCAAGGAAGTAAACTGTAAAATATACCTGATGCATGTGAATGCTGTCGAGTGAGAGGAGGTAATAACTAGGGGTTATGAGATTAAACTAGAAAGAAAAGGAGAAAAAAAAAACAGGAAGAATAGACCTTGTATCAGGAAACAAGTTGACTTGGTTCTGCTCCTGCATCCTGTGAAAATTAGAAGTAACTGGACAGAAAGGAAAGGGGCACAGAAAACAGGTACTGCGAGCATATCCAGAGAGAGCATTCTGGAGACTCTCTCCCAGCCTTTGCACTGGTTGAGATCTCAGCTCCCAAGCTCCAGCAGCACTCTTGTTTGCACTGATTTGTTCCTTCCTTTGAGGAAAAGCAGACACTCTACCCAGTACACTGCCACTGGGCAGAATTCAAACCACTGCTGAGGCAAACCAGCACTGCCGCGTGTTTCAGCCGCTAATCTTAGGTCCATTAGCAACACGCATAGTTACGTAAAAGAGATACTAGGGCTCTAATTCCACTATTCATTACCATTATTAATACAGTGACATACAAATACAGAGTGAAGACCTCCCGTCCCTAGGGAGGTCATGTTTCCACATGCCTGCTGACCACAAGAGAGGCTGGGAGAGGGACATAATTCCTGAATTCCTCTAAGCACTACCAGGCTGCATAAACAGACCTGACCTCTTCTCCTGGGCAATGACAAAAATAAACATTCTTATCTCTCATCGAAATTTAAGTCAGCCCAAACTGCAGGTACACCCACAGAGCACTAAATCCAGGGAGCAACATCCTCAGGATCCTACGTATTTTCAGAAAGACAAATCCAACCCCCCAAGCCAGGAGATGTCCAATGTCTGTTACTTAAGAGCCAATGAAGGAGAAAACAAGAGTTAATAGGCTTGGCAGCCCTGAGGACCTTCACCAAAGCTGCTGCCAAAGGTCTGCACTACTCCAGGCGCAGGGAAGGACGGAGCACGCTGGAAAGAAAAGCACTGGAGAGTGCTTCTGTTTGGTGGCAACTCAGGCGAGAAATCTGGCCACCCGTTACACCTATTACCATAGGATGAAGTAGTGCTGTGATAGAGGCTCTCAGAGCCTCTGTCCACTTACTGAAATAAATAGGCATCGCCTGCTGGAGAGGTATCTTCTGGAGGTTAATGCACTTAATATCCTTATTACATCCATTCCTCTTTTTCTGACGGCTAAATCCTGGGTTGCCCTGCCTTCATATGCTGTAGACTCAAGCAGATGGGATGGATACACGCATAGGGCCAGATGCAGCACAGTGTTCCCAGGTCACCCAGTGGCAACAATACTCAGTTGCATCCCATGGTCCCAGAGAAGCAAGCTCAGCTGTGTGGGGGCTAGGGCTGGACACCTACTTCCCTCTTAATATTTTCCAGAAGCACTTCAGGAACTGCTTGCTGGATAAAAGCATTGCATAAAAAGTTCTATACAGCTCACTTGCCCCACCCAGAGGCATTTTGCTCTGTGTCATGCAAATACAGAGGTTCTGCAGCCTCCACATTCCACAGAGAGGGGGCAGAAACTGAATTAATGCTGAGATGCAGCAATGACAGGAGTGAAGGAACCCTACAGTCTTTGACAATTATCAAGTTCAGGCCCTCTGGAGCCGTTCTTCAGTCTCTCAGAGTTGTGGAATTGATCTGGAAACCACTTTATTAATGTTCTTTCTTTTCCTCCCCTTCTCCCCAAGCAGCATCATCATTTATTAATTTATGATTAAATGAATTATTGATTCTCACTGCACCTGAAGTATTCGCCATTGTCCTTCTTCCCCAGAGACATCTTTGACTGACGTGAGAATGGCGAGATGTCAGAGAGACAAGAAGAGGGAGAGAGGAAACTCGCTGTGTATGGGACCATCAGAGATGCGTGCAGCCCACCGAAGTGCCGAGCTGCAGAGGAGGGATGCACGGCACCAGGGCACAGCAATGGTGTCACCTTCTGAGACAGCAATGGAAAAAAAAAAAGAAAGCACAAAGCCAAATTGCTCCTGATAAAGAGGGAATGAGTAGCAGAGCTATTCATAGGCATTCAGCATGTGGGGAGGTATTAAAAAAAAAAAAAAAAGTCTGACCCAAAGCAGAAGCTTTTGTTTTTATTCAGAAAAGTCAAGCTGCAGTTCTTTGAATACATCACTGAAAAAAACCTTCCAGGCTTTTGGCTTTTGCCTTGCGATTACAATCAACAGATGGTGATTATTTCACAGGCTGGGGCATCTGGTCAGCTCCTAGCCAAACATAAATAAAGACCTCTGCGTGAATGTATCGGGCATTCTGGTCCAGAAACAAAAACAAGGATGGGAGCAAAAGAAAAAAGGTGAAAGAGAAGAAGTGCTTAAAGTTCCATAGTTTAGGAGATACTTCCTTTCCAAGAAAAAATGCTTGGGGACGTGGGGAATAAATACAGTACCTTCACTGAAATGTGCCCCTTGCACAGATGATCAGAGCTCAGCCCTCATGAAACTGATAGAAATTTCTGAGCCACAGTCTCCCTGTCACGAATTACACCTAAACCTTGACCCTTTATCTGGGCTTGGCAGGCCAGATAAACCTTCACCTTTTTTTATAGCATCTTTCACCAAAGCATTGTAATGTGTCTCCCCCTAAAAAGCCAGGCAAGATTTACTCCATCTGAGAATGGGAGGAATGCATCAAGGCACGGAGCCTGCTTTTCATCAGGGAAAAAAGACAATCAAGCCACTGCAAGGAAACATCTTCTCCCCATGCATCTTTCCTGGTCAGGAGAGCAGCGATATTCTCCTTGAACCAATCACACAGAAAACCCTCCATGAAGCAGCCCCCACCTCTCCGTGAATCCCTACTCATCTCTACGCCAAGCCCCAGAATGGCAAGGGAAGACCTAATTGCAGCAGACTATCACCCTCTTAGGTGGGAGGTGCAGGGCTGTGTTTCTGGGGAACAAACTCCCGCATGACAGAGGTTTTGGGCGTGCAAGCACCCCCAGAAGAAACGCAGTCACCACATCCGTAGTTCCCGCACCCCAGTTTTCTCACACTCTGCTAGCCCACAGCTGGTTCGTCCCAAGCATCTGTGAAAGGATGAGCAGACCTCACGGAGGCAAGAGGAGGTTATTCCTTACTACCCAGCACTCCGACAGAACCCCCCCCACTGCTTTGCTGCATATGACAGCAGATTTTTACCACCCCCCTGCTCTCCCCTTTGCTATCCGTGGCACGGCAGGCCTGCCTCACCTGATCTGCAGAGCAGCTTCCCAGCTCTCCTTGCTATTTTGGGCTACAGGACGATGGCTGAAAATCTGGAAGGCGCTCAGCCGGAGAGCAATTTTGTTAGGAAAAAAAGGCAAACACTTTCTGTTCCTGTCTTACACATGCCTCTGGGTTACTCAGCCATTATCTGCTAAATTAAGGCCAGCATGGCTGGCCTTAAGAGTCCGTCCTGTACCAAAGTCACGGCCAACCGTGACTTCCTAGCCATCGCCACGGGGCACACGCCGCTGCCTTGAACTCTCCGGCAGCTCGTGCAGTATCCTCACCCGCTGCTCACGAGCATGCGAGCCCTGCTTCCACGGGCAGTGCAAGGCAAGAGATGAGGATCTCCTCCAGGTTCCCCACCATCACAGCTCGCATTACAGCATACCGCGGAACGGCTTCGGACTCCCTCCCAGGGAGAATCGGCGGAATTCAGCCATTTCATTACGTGCTCGGCAGGACTGTGGGAGAGAGCAGAATTAGATGCTCGCTCTGTAGCTCCGGCCCTATTTATACAGCGGCACTGGAAGGCAATGGCAAAGCAGGGCCCAAGGTGGGGACGGGGACATGGACGGGTAATAGAAGAGTGAAATCTCTGCAGAAAAAAACACAAGCGTCGTGGGATGAAGGAAGGAAATTACATTACACTCCACACGTACAGGGAACAAGCTTGGCTCTGAAATAAAAGAGCAGCACGCTACCCCACCGTCTCCCATTAAATTGATGGACTGCATGGCTGTGCCCAGGGCTCCTCAAGATAAAAAGGTTCATTTCCTTAGAGAGCAAGGTTTTGACCTTCATGAACTTCCTGGGCCTGTGCGCGTTTACCCATTTTAATTTCAGATTAGCATCTCACATTTTCAGTACCTAGGGGATTACTGTTTTTGCCTTGTGCAGCAACTGCAGTTCATAAAAGTATCGGTTACCCTCCCCCTTGTTCACAAAATCAAGGCAGATCTGACCAGATGGCACATGCTCCTGCGCTCTGTGTCAGGCTGCATTAATTCAGGGGAAATGAACTCTCCTCCAAAACTATATTTATTTCAGACACCGCCATGCCCAGTTGCTGGGCTGTCCTCAGGAAAACCTAGAGACAGCTCTTTTCCATGAGCTTAGCGGGGGAATGAGGCCTTGCTGGAAGTCTCCAGTGCCAGGAAGGAGGAGTACCCACAGGCTCCCAGGTGGCTGGGATTCTTCCAGTGCCCCTTCCCCAGGGCTCTGAGGCAGTAGCTGTTTCCCTAATGCTCAAAGCATCACGAAGTAGAAGGTGCTCCCACACCTTGCTGGACTAGCCCTGTAACATCTTAAAGCAGTGTTACTGAAACAGCCTTTTTGAGAAAGATGCATTAAACTGTTGTGTTAGGACCCGGAATGGGATTCCTCCAAGCAACAGGGAAAGGCAAAAGCTGTTCTGGAATGGTGGTATCTAGATCCAGCTCTTCAACAGGCCCACTTCTGCAGGGTTTAGGCAAGGCATTTCACCTATTTATAGCTCTGGCCATGCCGTCCATTGTTGGCCCATTTCCTCCACTTTCTGCTGGAATATCTCTCCCCATCACTGGAGACAGGATAGTGCGAGTACTGGAAATTGAGTCTGATTGGGTAAGAAATGCCCATTGTTCCTCTCTGTAAAATGTTATTTACCGTCTTACACAGCACATATAACAACACCTCAATGCTATACTATAATTAGTAAAATCATGCAGAGAAACTGTTCATGTGGATAATGATACTTTGCGTCCTCCCATGTGGGTAGTTTAAGGTTGAATTAATTCACGTTTGCCCAGTTTTGCAAGATGTATGGAAGCAAGACTATTCTTATGCAAATAATTATTAATAATTACTCCTCCTCTGCTGCTCCCCACTAAATGTGCTCAATTTAGAAGTCAAAGGGTGTTTTTCTCCTTGCTGCAAGACAAACCGGGTTCCACGAATGGAAAGTTGATGTTAGTGTACATGGCAAGGGAGGACAGCTGTCTGGTGAGGGTGTTTTGCTGAGGCTGAAGGCTCAGTTTCTGGATCCTTCTTTCTATGCTCCAAGCAATACAGGTGATTCTGGAAGCCACTCCGAAGAGCCGTAGGATGGCCTACTCAAGGCTTCAAACTCAGGCACAGTTCAGAGGATCTCAACACAGACGCAAGCCCAGGCAGAGGGAATTCAGTCTACCAAATACTATATAATATGCCCACAAGGTAATGGGCAAATTTTGCAGACTGAAACACCACAAACACCTATGACAATAAAGCAGCTCCTAGAGGTATGATAAATATAAATACACCATACATATAATGCTCAAATCCCACACTAAATAAGGACAAGTGACTAACAGACAATTTTTAAGAACACCAGGGTCTCAAATACAATGAAGACATGAGGGGTTTGGTATCAGAGGCACTGTCCTTTGGAACAGATGTGCAAAATTGATCCCCAGCTGGTTGTCAAGGTCCCCGAGAGGTCTCCCACTGTGGATGAAGACAGGACCACACAGAGTACATAAGGAATTTCATATTAGACAAGGCTTCTCCCAGGCTGCAAGGTACGTTGTGAGCCACACAGGGGTCACACCACGCAATGCCCATAGGACTGCGGCATGACTGGGAGCCCTTCGAGTTTTTTTGTCCAGGAAAACTGTGAGGGCTGAAAAAGAGAAATGTAGCTATTATCATAGTCATTTTCGACATTCATCAGCCTGCACAGCTTATAAAAAAAGAACAGTTTTGTCTCCATGCAGTGCAAGGCTGCTTGCAGCCAGGACACATCAGCTTTACTGTGCTATTTCCTCACAGGAAAGAGCCACTGGTGCAGCAGGTCTGATGCATCCCAAGACCTCATCCACCCTTATTTTGGTGAGGGATTTCTCAAACAGAAACACAGAAAAGCAAGAATTAAGTCACACTTTTGTGTCCCAAGGCCGTAGCTTGTGTGCACATAGCTCCTGGATGGGGTAGGCTCTGACAGACATTAGCAGGGCCACTGCAAGCAGTAACCCTCCATCACCAACCAACATTTTTTCAGGGCTCCCACTACACCGAGATTCGCAGAGGCCCAAGGCAAGACACCAGGTAGTAAGGTTTAAGATGGATGTCTTCCTGCATCTTCAGTAGCTTTGGATGCTAGACAGCCTGCAATCAGAACCTAGCTAAAGGCAGGTTGGAGGACCACAAGAGACTGAAATGATGTCTGCTCTCCACAGATGCTATCCAGCTAAGCACCAAGGAAACAGATTTGTGCCACATGAACGAGCAAGAATGAGGTGAAGGCACTCCTGGTACTGATGTGGTAGAAAGAAGATCTTTCTTCCCCATTTTATTTATCTGCTACCCTGCTTTCACAGTAGCTGTGATAAATAGATACTAATCACTGCCACAGACGGTCAAGTGTTCAGATGTGTGCCCTTCCCTAAGGTGCCCGGAAGAAGGCATATTGTGTTTGCATGAGAAATACGGCCAGCCCCACTGCTTGCACAGGCCTGCAGGTTTGCTCGTTCAGTCCTCAGTCCGAGGCACAAACAGTTACAGCGCACCTGCAATTTCCCAAAACCTTCAAGACACAGACCAAGGTACTGTACTATATGGATGCTGGAGTAGATGCCAGGAAGAAAATTGCATGCCCTAAGCCCTGCAGAGCGGTGTGTCTAGGATCTGAGGTTTAAGGGATACCCTAGTGATTTCAGCAAGCTGATGAGCAACATCCCAGAACAAGTCTTATTTGAACCGTAGAAAATTTAGCATAAGAAAGCTCTTCCTCACTGTCTTTTAAACAGAAGTAAAGTCAGATCTCTCGGTAAGGTTTCCAGCCACCAAGAGTAAGACACTCAAACTTTTTGAAATGGCAGCGAAGACGCCAAAACTCAGATGCAATTATTCTACACGTAAAGCTCAAGGTTTTCAGTTTAGCATCCCAGGTAAGAATGCTGTTAATGACCTTGTATTGTGCTGATAAATCACAGAAACGATGCAATTGCCAGGGTCACAAGACGACAGCTACTTCCCCAGTGATATGGTTAAACTTATTCTTTCAAAGAAGAATAAAAAGCTTCTTGAGCAGCAGAATATCCGAAGACTGATTTCCTCCAACTGTCTGGTATGTGGTTTCTCAGGTGTCCAGCAACCCACCTGAGTTCCCACCGTGGCTGTTGCAGAAATGGATAGCAACTTCCCACCCATCTTCAACAACCACGAGTTCCCTTTCTTCAGTGTTACTCATGAATAACTAACTGATCATCGGTGACTTTTTGGTTAGCTCTTGCTCTTCCTGTAGAAAGCATCTCTTCCGCAGAGGCCTGTTTTGCCACTGGAGTATATTTGTGACCTGGTACAGGAGAGGCGTGCACATGCAGCTCCCATCAGGGAATATGCCTGAACACAAGCATTCAAGAAGCAGAGCAGCAGGCTTTCTTGCATGCAGTTAGCTGTCTGATTGCTCGCTTGTAAGACAGGCCCTGGGGGATGGTTGTGACAGATGACTGCAGTGCCAACACTGCAGGTGTTCCCTAAGCTGGGACTTACTCAGGATCTAGTACAACTTTCATGTTACAGGTAACATATGAGGAGCGTCAGGAGAAGAAACACTAATTAGATGACTTATGAGCCCTGAAAAGACCGGGCAAGAGGTAAAACAACAGACTCCCTTCCAGACCTGGGGCGTAGTCACTGACTGGTGAACTGGCATCATAGAATCACAGCATGGTTTG
>NW_010251704.1:0-16191 GCF_000690775.1 Eurypyga helias | reverse complement strand
GGCCTGGCGGGGGGAGCCGTCCCCGGGAGGGGGTTGGGTGGTGCCTCTGCAAACCGCCTGGTCCTGAGCACTGACTGGCTCACGGATGCACAGGGCTTGGGCGGAGAGCCGCATCTCGGGCACTGGCTAAAATAAACACAGCTTGGTGGAAAAAAGGCCTGCATGTAGCTAGAAGCAGAGTCAGAAAGTTCCAAAAATAGAAAACTTGTTTTAAGGGGGAGGGGGGCAAATAGGGTTACATTGAACGTTCCTCCGAGCTCTGTACAGTTCTCTACCTGAAGTCTTGGGAATAAAGCAGCAGCGAGGTGTCCGTGGGCACAGCTGGCCTGGAACTCAGCTCCCTGGTTAGGTCTGCGTCCCTCTATGCGGACTGCAGATCGGGTCCATCCCCAGTCTGACTGCATGAATGGAAATGGCTGTAGTGATTACAAGCTGCAGGGAGAAACGCTTGATTTGTTCTGAGGTTTGCCTTTCCTACCCGTCAGCTGGGTTTGAGAACAAGACGTGAACTGGAATAGACGTTGTATATTCCACATTATATTCCATGCAAAAAAGGAAAACTGCTGTTCTAGGGAGCAGGAAAGAACAGCCCCACCCTTTGCTGCATTTACTCTGAACCTGTGTTCAGTTCAGGGTACTACTACTTTTAGATTCCAGTCACCAAGGAACTTCTACTGAGGTTGGTGATAAATTGACTTATCTGTGTTGAAATCCCATTTTCCACGTTGGTTTGCACCAAGCTAGTTTAACAAGCAAACAATACTCGCTCACAACTGATCTTGCCAGGCTGCCGTCTCCAGCTCTGCAAATACCCTTTTCAACATAGTGCGGGCTGATTGTGAATACTGTATAGGACTTGGAAGTGAGTGCTTGAGCTTAAAAGGGCCAGAGAAGAATATCTAATTGTTTTTGCCCCTCCTACTTCAGTGCTGACAGACTGTTCTGTGTAATTCCTTGCTCTCTCTCCAGAGCTGAAGTTTTGGGCAATTAAATTCTGTGTCGGGAACTCTGTAAGCTGCGATCACATGCAAGGTGCTGTACAGCTGCTGAAGCCTCTCTTGCTGTTGTAGCCCCAGATAGCCGAGAGACCTTCTGTAATGTGAGACTTTGATTGTCTCATTCTGGAACGGCAGGCAAAGCTTAATTTGTCAAGAGAAATGTTTTCTCCTTCATTTCTTCCCCTTTATGTGTCTAAGTTAAATCTTATTATGCTGTTGTGTAACAGAGTAGGTTTAAAGGCAGCAATGAACACTGAATGGCCTCATCTGTCACTTGCAACAGAACTGAAGTTCATGCTAGTTCTTTATGGGCTCTCAGACTGTTAAAAGGCTTCTGGAAATATACAGTGATTTCAACACAAACTGGAAGACATGGAAGCACCATTGGAGAGACCCATTTCAGTGAAAACCGGTCAAGATGACTGTTTCCTTCCTTGTAAAGGAGAGTTAAGAGGGAGAGGAGCACATACTGGGATGGTAGGAGAATGAGGCTTGGGTCCTTTGTACCACTTTGTTACTTTGGAAGAATAAATCAACCTCCAGTTCTGAAGCTCTCCCACTGTAGACAGATGGCAACAGCATGCCTGGACCTCAGAGCAGGACCTGACAACCAGGATTAAAGCAGGATAGGAGTTGGATACTCCCTTTCTGTGGGCTGTCAGCTAAGTGTTTGTTTTCCCAGGGAGCTGGTACAAAAGCCAAGAGTAAGAGGTTTGTTTATCTTGGAGTTTAAACTGTACCTGCAGGTGGTTCTCACTATCACACCCAAGCCTGTGCTGGATGTGGCATTCCTTCAGTATGAAATCCTGCTGCCTATGGTCTTGTGCGTTACAGTATTTGCCCAATACTGTGAAGAGGACACAGCTACAAGTAATACCCAATAGATGGCATGATAGACATCTATCAGAAAATAAGTTGATGCTTACTAACTTTGTATTTTACTAGAAGATAACAAAATTCTCTTCCTCCTTCCCCCCAACTTTAAACACATTCCTTGTCTGGGAGGAGTTTCTCTGCCTATCAAATCTACTATGCCACCTTTCTCCCCCTCTTCTTACACTGCTACAAGGAGAATGTTACCTGGTGGGTCTAAGTATGTGTCTCTCATGTTGGCTTACAAGCCCTGCAAATAATTCTAAGAACGACAGCCCTCTCAGGGGAGGCTTAAAATGCTTCTGTTCTTGCTTTTCTAGTTCAGTTGCATCCAGACGGTTGTGTTTTTATTAATCCATTTTAGAACAGTAGTGTAATGGTGTTCTGGCTATAAAATAAAAGCTCATCCTCCAATATATCCTGTGCTTGATTCTTTTCTTTAGAACGCTCATAAGCCAGAGTGCAGTGGCTGAGTGCTCAATGTCATGTGGGATAACTTCAAATTAATGCAGGGTCCTTCCCATGCCATTTCAAGTGTAATTTAAAAGTTGAGGAGAAATGAGAATCTCACTTTATGGGCTTAACTTTAACTTAATTCAGTTCATCTTGGAGGGAGCTAGTGACGATTTATAAGAAATACAAGTCATAAAACCAGCTTTCTTCTTCCTGGTTAAACTGTTTCAGCTTTTGTTTTGGTCAGACTTTGAACTAGTGAATGAAAAAAACAGAAGTACAGAAAAAGGGAGCTAGGGAAGAAGTGGTGAGGGTGCTTAGTAACTTGAGACTGCAGAACACAGGAAGCACGAGTATGTCAAGAGAACAACTTTGAAAGGAGCTGGTGGTGAGTCAGGAAACTGTCACTCCAGTATGGCTCTTCCCCATGTTGCAAGAGTGGTACCTGTAAGCGTGTGCGTTTTCCAGTTAAAAGTGGTCTGTGATCGTCACATCGGATTGCTACTATTGCACGTTTGTTCCATTTGTTAAGTCCTAGAATACTCGCTGTGCCTTACTGAGTATCTTCAGCTGAGATCTACTGACCTTGTCTCTCTGCAATACTAGCTGGGTGCAATACTAGCTGCAATACTAGCTGGGTACCTGCAATACTAGCTGGGTACTAGCTGGTATAATATTGTATAATATATAGTATTATAACCTGAGATGCCTCTCTGTAATGTATTATTATGACTGAAGACTGCTTTTCTCCCCCTTACCTTCCTCTTCTGTCCACTAGATTAAGCAACAATGGCATTTGTGAAGAGCGGATGGCTCCTGCGGCAAAGTAAGTCATGGGCCTTCTACCTCCTCTTCTCCCCGCTGTGTCTAACTTCTTCAAAAAACATCAGAGCAACCTAGTAATTCCCAGGTCTGTTTTAAAACAAGTCTCTAGCCTGTTGGGTTGGGTTTTTTTGGTAGGGTCTGGGTTTGTTTTTTCATTTTTAGGACACTTCACAAAATGACCTGTTGTGACAGCATGTCCATGTGACGTTTGGGGTATACCACTGGGAAACAGGATGTACCATATCTGAGGTGTATGACTGGCATTCGGCTTCAGATGCTGCTCTGTAATTAGTGCTGTGTAAGTGGAGACTTTATCTGACACCTTAACTTCATGTCTTCCAATAGTCACGCCCTCTGCTTGCTCTTGCAGCAAGTTAGAACTAAAATGCCAGGTTATGCACTTAAAATAAAGGCAGTTGTGACTTTGAATACGAGATAAAATAGGGAACCCGATTCTGTAATGTTCTGAAACGGGGATTTTACTTGGCACCTCAGAATGTCTGGGGCAACTGTGAAGGATTTCTTGGTCTGTTTTTATTAACTCTAGGACACAAATACTTCCCAGTATGTGCCCTCAAAAGTGACTGATTTTTCAGGTACTATTTTACGGCGCTGGAAGAAGAACTGGTTTGACCTGTGGTCTGATGGCCGCTTAATATTCTATGATGATCAAAGTCGCCAGGATATGGAGGATAAAATCCACATGCGAATCCATTGCATCAACCTCAGACTGGGGAATGAATGTCGAGGTAATAATGAAACCTTCCAGATTTATGTATTCAGAGATTCTTTACAACTTCAGTGCTCACCCAGCATACCAACATTACTGCAGAAGTAAATGTGGCCAAGTGTGCAACTTCATTGTTGTTACCCCCGCCATCCTCTCCCCACAAGAAACCCCCCCAACAGCCACCAACCAAACCTACTCCTAAATTCCCTTGTAGATAGACAGGGTGTGGTATCCCTATGTGACAGGTGAAGACCGAGCACAGAGGACAGAGTACCGTATGTGCAGGTGGGAATGGGATGTCTGCAGCAGCCTCCCATGTCTGCTTATCGAGTGTTACTGGTGCAGTTGCAGCGCTGGCGGGAGCAAGAGGCAGGACTAGAAATGGGAAACTTCAGCAGATTTTTTTTTTTCAAGTATTACTAAGTTTACTCCTAGCATTTGTTAGTACTCACTCCACTTGATGCTGACGCAAGTGAAGGACGCAAGTGTTGGAAAGTACTTATTGCTAAACATGGATTGGTTCTGCTGTAGGGGACGTGCATTTCTTCAGAATGATGTTCAGAGATACTTACTTTCAGGACCCTAAAGAGCGAGAACAGGTTATTTCCTTCTCTAATTTGTTCTGATGCCATGGAAAGCAGCTACAACTGGCCCTAGTTTATTTTGTCCAGTCTTTTGTATAAACTGTCTCCCTTCTTGTAAATGCAATCATGAAATTCTGGTTATAAATACTTCATAACTCATGTCTCTTTTTCTGACTCAGATTTCCAGCCTCCAGAGGGGAAGCAGAGAGACTGTTTACTGCAGATTGTTTGCCGTGATGGGAAGACAGTGAACCTCTGTGCAGAGAGCGCAGATGACTGCCTGTAAGTCTGCCAGAGAATACTGGGTTTGCTGCTTCTTCCTTTTCTATCTTTCTTTTTCTCTCTCTCACTAATTCCCTTTCTTCAGACCTTCTGAAACTTGTTTTAAGACAGTTGTCAGGCAGGTAAAAACAGGCTTTCAGTGACAAAAAATACACCTCTCCTATAAGAAGTTGTCTGGCTCATGCAAACTAAGTGCAGGTGACGTGACTGAAAACGCTGAAGGGTGAGGAGGAGTAAAAGACTTATTAATATGGTTAATGCAAGACTTACTGAACAGTTTGGGGTTTTTTCACTTTTCCCATTCTTCAAGTAGTACATGACCCTGCACAGCCCAATGGGAAAGGAATAATACTCCATCATTGTGACATCTCAACTGAGCTTGGCTGTGTATAGTTTGGGAACTTCTGTTATTGGTGTTTGCCAAGTACACGTGGCGCACTGAGCACGCTCCCAGCCGTACGGCATGGGCGTCTCTCTGTGAAGTGTATGTATCTTCTGTTCAAACTCTAATAGCATCAAGACCTGCACTCCCTAGTCTGCATGGATGCAACTGTTCAGGCAGGCCATACAACTTCCCTGGTGCAACTCTTCCTATTTCCTTATCCGGAGCATGGCTGCACATTACCTGGGTATTCTGCTTGCTGGAAGACCTTCAAAATCCTGGCTGTTCCTTCTCACGTTCCTCCTCATCCCTTCTCAGCTCTGAAAGAAAGTAATTATTTCTCAGTCTTGGTCTAACACCTAGTGCATTCGTTTTAGCATACCATTAAGCTTTGACATAGGCAGTATCTTAAACTGTGCTCATGCAGTACTTCTGGTTGCTAACCTTGTTTTTTTCATAGTCCAAAAAGAAAAACTGGCATTAATTTTCATAAGTGTTCCACTAAACAATGTTATGTTGGTGTTTTGTTTTTTTTTTTCCCCAGAGCGTGGAAAATTGCTCTCCAGGATGCCAGAACAAACACAGTAAGTGTAATAACTAGACTTTATACTGATGGAGAAGCAGCACATCAGTGTTCTGTGTCGTTCAGCGGTTTGCTTCTGAAATGATCTTTCATCATTCTCTGCTAAACAGGGTCATGAGCAGGATGGTAAGGCTTGTGGGTGGGGAGAAGAATGATCCTTGAGATCACATGTCATCCTTGCAGCTAAGTCTGGGCAAATACATTCTGGGTGGAAGTGAATGTTTGGGAAGCTGGTCTGTAAGGGAAGTGCGCACAACATAAATCTTCTGCAACCAGTAAAAATGCACTTTCCAGTCCTAGCATTTGTTGCCTACCAGGTGCAGTGCTAAAGGAGGCTTACTGCAAAGTAGCTGTTTGTTAATGTAGATCCATTATATTGTGGGATGCTTCTTGGGTTTGAGTCATCTGTAGGTGTCTGACACAGCTTTCAAACATACTGAGCATCCTGCAGGGCCTCGTAACTTTACCGGAATAGCAGGGTGATCACCCTAGCTTTGAGAACTGTGTAATTCACAGGCGTCTGCAGGCTTTTGTCATAGGCCTGTACTAAGTTCCCTGCAGCAGAACAGGTCACGTTTGTTGCTATGAGCATTTGCTGGACTTTTTCTCAGGTGGTGGAAGTACGTGCCCCTTCATATAGTGCTTTCCACAGTGTGTTTCAAGCAATCCTTAGAATCTCCACCACAGTTTGACCTGGGATATGGCCACAGTATGCCCTCAAAAGTATCTGCAGTACAGGTACAAGAGACGATAGGAACACTGTCTATTGTGCTATTAAAGTGTTCACTTGTAAATTAAAAAAGAGAGCTGCTTTTTTTCTTGGGATAGGGCACAGACTGAGAGCATCACTGTAGCTATCCGGTATTAGGGGCAAGAATACAAGGCTACCGTAATAAATTTCAATTATATTTGAGAGTTCCTTGTAGATGGATTCAAGTAAGTCAATCATGCAGCATTCTAAAAGGACCAAAATTATAGGTGACATTTGCAAAGTAATTCCCTAAGAACAACCAACCCCCCTACATTTTAACCTCTCTTACTGCATTTTTTTTTAAAGTCTTCTCACAGTCAGAAAGTGGGAGGTAGCAAAGAACTGTGACAGCCAGTGTTCTGCTAAAATGTTCAGGTGCCACTCTGCCTACTGCATTTGTTTCCTTGATCCGCTCTTGCAGAACTTGGTGAGATCACTCTAGGGTGCCAGGAAGCAGGGAGCTCCATTGTGAGGACTTTTGTCTGAAAACGGAGGATGAACAAGAGGTTAATTTCTAAAACTGAGGCTGCAAAATGAGGGAAGGAGTTGGTGTGCTTGTGTGTGTGTGTGCACACGCACAGAGCTCAGAAATCTTATGGCTCCTTCCTGTAGTTGATCAGGCATTTGTGTTCTCCCAGGCCTGCTCTCCGGGTTGTTTCTTTTTGTAGCGCTTTATAAGGTACTTCCTGCTTCCTTACCATGCAGCATGTCGAAGGGTTACTCTTTCTTTGGGGGCATCAAGTTTTAATCCGGACACTACTCTAACTGGCTGTCTGTAGGAAAAGGCAGTAACTTCTCCCTTCCCGTGGTGTTTAGGGCTACGTGGGATCTGACGTGATGTATGATGAAACAGCCATTTCCTCAGCACCCCCTCCCTATACAGCTTATGCCACTCCGTCACCTGAGGTAAGAGTTGCCGTCGGGAAGCATTAAAATAAGTGATGATCAAGAGCAGCCATCCCTTAAGCACCCAAATTGTACTCACAGAATGCTGCGTTTCACAGTTAGATCCAGGTTTGTACAAAAGGAGAGTGAGAGTAAGGCACTAACAATCTATTGTCACTCCTATTTGAGATGGATTTCCTTTGAAAGGGATTTGGTTGGGAGTTATGAAGGATGGGTGCTCAGTGAACTTGGAAAATACATCTTAAAGACAGGGAAGAAGTTACTTGGCTAATCTTGAAAAATATTGGCCATGCAGCTTTTAACATAAGGAGGTGTGTCTGTGCTTTCACATTGTGTAAGCACTGGAAGGATATAAAATCAGGAGTTTAAAAATAGGATTTAATGGCTGGAGCTGTAACTTTTAACACATAAGAATTCTGTGGTATCCTAGATGTCATAGCAACACAGTAACTCTAGCTTCTAGATGCACAGTTCTTTTGCAGTGGAGAAGTAGCAGCTCTGGGGCCAAACCAGTATACGGTGAGATTTCTGGATGTTCTGACTCGTGTGCAGAGATACACAAAGGGATAGTTAGGGGCAATGTTACTTGCTGCACTAGAAGTGCTCTGCTCCAGCCCCTCGCTGTTAGAAATAGTTGTTAAGAACTAGCTGTAGTGCTGGGAGCTGTATGAGGGCCAGCAGCCAGCCTCCTCTTCTAGAAAACAAAATTGCTTCCAAAATAACACGGCTACAGAGTGTTTGTCCTGAACCTGACATGTACTTTCAGTGTGCTAGAGGAAAGTTGGTTCGAGCTGGGATCAGCTGCTGCCTCCCTGGCACTTCTGAGTGCTCTAGAGAGCTGTTGGTGGCATGAGGGCAGAGAGGAGAAGCTGGTAAGGCCCCGTCTCCGCCATTCACCATCCAGGAAGGGTGGAGAGTGAATACTGCTTAGGAGCACTTATTTTTTTCAAGCAGCTGTTCTAAATCCTTTCAGGGAGTAGATATTCCCTGTATCAGTACAGACTGGATATTTTAGTGTAACTTAACTGCATCAGAAGTGAATGACAGTTGAACCAAGTGCATAATTGGATAGATAGCAAAGAGTACTTTTGTAATGGATATTTTTGATTTCACCAGGTTTATGGCTATGGCTACGATCAGTACAATGGTGCGTATCCCCCTGGTCCTCAAGTCTTCTATGCCTCCAACGGACAAGCTTATGCTGTTCCCTATCAGTATCCATACCAAGGTAATCACTGTCAACCATATCCTTACTGATTCCCTACTCCATATTGGGCACTGAAGGAGCTTTTGGTTCATCTGTTGCTCTTATACCTAGCTTAATTATTTCAACACTGCTGTTCAGCTATGACCTCAGAATTAAATGCAGGTTTCAAAGGTAAATCCACTCCCAAAGCACGGTTGTAACTGGTTCCTTTCCCTCATGCTGGAATTGCTGTAAGGCAGTACACTTGGCCTTGTGAAGTCTTCTATTTCTCTGTCCGGGTTTGTATAGCTTTCAATCCCAATAAAAAAAGAGACTAACATGTTAGGGTGTGCTTTTAATCTTAGCCACCTTAATTTAGGATTAGGTTTGCACAGTGCCCCAGTTCTACAGAACTGGGGCTTTGAAGTCGTATGGGTAATATAAATCAGAAGAATTAAATTACTGATTGTTTATGATCTGGCTCTGCAAACAAGAATCTTTATTCAGATTTTTTTCAGTTTTGAGGGAGATTTTGTTTTGCCATTTGCTAGGTTATTTCATTTGCCTCTTCCATTTTTTTGATACAAGGGAGGTGCATCAGCCTAAAGCTTTTAAAGCTTTCCTCATCTAAGTTAGTGAAGTCCTAAGATACAGATCATATATATACAAACACATAGGAATGTGGTTCCGTTGGTTCTCAGCAGCTGAAAAGCAGCAGCTTCTTGAAAGTCCCAAGAACCATTTTCAAGAACTGTCAGCAGGCTTTGGAAATCAAGCCTCAGAAACCTGTATGATAAAAAGGCAGCATTAAACAGTAACTTTCCTAAAGAGCTTGCAAGTCAGTGCGTCCAGTGCTAGTTATAGTTTGGGCACAGGAACCCAGCCTTGATGTTTTCCTTCGCTGGGGTTACTGCAACTGAATGTTAGGGGTAAAGTTCACCTCTAGCATCTAACTTAACCCCCATACTTCTGGCTTCACTGCTTATTCTCTGAATTGACATAATCCTTATGAGGTTCCCAGTGCTATCAGTTCAATTTCTGAATGCCCCATTATGCATTGTTGAGAGTCACTGAGAGCCTTTTCCACTTCTATTAGGTGGATTACTTCAGTGTCTGTTATAAAAAACACTGTGGTATCTTCCAGAGTATTTAATCTTCCTGAAATGTCTGGAAGGGAAAGCAATGCTATTGTGTTTGCTGTGCAGGTAGGAGCTATGACAGGTGCAGCTTGTACAAGTCTGTTGCAGAACAAGGGTCAATTGGTGGTTTGAGTCTTAGGTTAATTCCTTACTACTGGGCCAATCTTCATCTGAAAAGAAACGTAGCAGCTGTCACCACACAACAGATCAGTCCAGGATGTGAAGGCTGAATTGAAGTAGTAGGCAGTAGTTGTAGAGTAAGTAACTGATACACAGTTTCTGACAAACAACTGGCTTCAGAGCTGCCAAAGATATTTTTTTTTTTTTCTTTGGCAGGGAACTACACACACTGTCTAAACTTCAAGCTTGAATCAATTTTAAGACCCATTTCTTGCTTTAAATCTACTAAATATTTGGTAGAATGATACAAGTAATTCACAGGTTCTTTGCTAACATAAAGACAGAACACAGTTCAGTTTTACATTTGTGATGAGCTTCTCTCTCAGATATTAAACTCTTTCGAGGCTAGGAGTGTTGCTAGGCTCTGGATTTACTTAGTAAATGTGGAGGCTGAACCCAAAGCAGAGATGTATTCTACCTTTGTAGCTGACATCATCTTAGTGTTCAGGGGAAGAAGAGGGTGAAAGAATGGGCATGTTTTGAAATCGCAATGCATGGTATTAAAGCAGACATTTCTTTTGCCCTCCTGCTAATGATCTCTTATTACTTAGGACCTTATGGCCAACCTCCTGCAAACCACGTCATCATTCGAGAGCGCTACCGTGACAGCGACGGAGATCTTGCACTGGGCATGCTTGCTGGAGCAGCGACTGGAATGGCTCTGGGATCATTATTCTGGGTCTTCTAGATTACCCGTTCCTTATCTCTGTAGTTCCAAAAACCTTTACTGTGTGCAATAATATGTTGGCAATGTGGTTTACTGTTAAACTTAAGAAATGCAATAGTGATTTTTCAGTAGTGACATCTTAATAACTGATTCTTAACTGTCCTAAGGAGAGTTTAAAGGCGCCATTTAGTTAAGTGGTTGGAGATGGCATGTGCTGCTCTTGAGTTCTGTTCCACTGTTTGGAATTACAAGGATTTGTACTGATAAGGATCAGTATGAACACCAATGTAACATGGCAGCAGTCACTAGTTTAATGAACAGACTGTTATTGTAAACACTGTAGAAAAAATTGATCTTTTGGGGGGTCTCAAATCTGGTCCAACTTGGAGGTTTACAGGAGCCCTGCATTAGTATATATGTGCTACTGGCTTCTAAACATTCCCTGGACAAACATACAGCTCAACAGCAACTCCTTGGCATTAGGTAGTCTGCCATGCTTGAGGATTTTTGTTTTCAAACTTGCAGATGGCAGTACATGTTCTTAGGTAGAGTCCTATACCTGTTTCACACCATCCAGGTGAAGTTGTCTTTGAGAACATAGAAGCAAGACACTGAGAAGCAGCAGCACTCCTCAGTTCTTCTATTCTCCCAGAAATGTGAATGATGAGTGGCAAGGAAGGCCAGTGTTTTGTTGTTCCACCACCCCCTCTATCCTGAAGCACTCTTCTCTGGTCAGATGGAAGTAATGGGTCTTCAGCTTTCCAAGTGGTCTTCTTTTGTCTGTAGAAGGGTCTCCTGAGACACTCTACCAACTGCATTGCTGAGGAAGAGGCTGTTGCCTAGTGTCTCTGCTTATTACTGCTACTGCTCTGCACTCTGCAGGAGGAGAACTAACTTGGAACAACCCTTATGCGGCTGGGCCTACGGAAACCCCTCTGCAGGCAGTAATAGTCAAGAGGGGGGAGACAAACAGCACAAGTAGACCTTGTGCGCAGGCACTTCGGCATCAGCTGCCTTGCCAGGGCTAGGATAGAATGTCTGCCTCCCAGCCTGCAGCGTTTCCTGAACTAGGTTCATTATTGGCAACTAGTTTTGAGCACAGCTGAGCCTGGGTTTGTTGTATGGACATTTCTCCCTCCCATTCAGCAGGTCTGTTCCCTCCATGACTTAAGGAAAACACTCCAAGGGACCTGGCTGGCTTTGCGTGTATGTCAGGTTCCTTAGGCAGTGTGCCCCTGCAGGCTGCTGTGCTGTGGTCTGTAACCTGGCGTGCAGCTCCCAGGTGTGTTACGCAGCCTGGTACGTTATCCTGCTGTAATCCGTGCTGAGCTGTGCTTGGCAGGGGAAAGCAAGCTCTGAAGAGGTGCATATGCTTTATTGTTCAGGTAAAAGAGGCAGGGTGCCTGAGTTGAGTTCTTTATAGCAAGAAGACTTATTTTTATACTTCCACTTTCAGCTTCCTGTATTCATGCTGTTTTAATATGTTAAGTCTTATGCTTTCCTTCAGAAGTAGGTTAATTTCCTTACGGTTCATGGGGTTTCAGGTATGTCAGGAAAGATGAAAATAAATGAGAATTTGCACCCATACAAATTTAGATCAAGCCTCAACCTTTTCCATTTTATGCTAAAGCTGTCTTGGCTCTACCCTACGTACTTAATCAATAGAGGTCTTGGACACGAGTTTGGGTAGCAGCCAGGGAAGCACTAAGCTTTCATGACTCTTTGGAGCAACTCAAACTGGAATCATCAGAAGGAATCAGACGGATGTAATCTTGGCTGCATTACTAAGAGTGGGCCTAATCCAGGGAATGTAAACTTCTTTCAAGATGCTTTGGCTCAGGGCTTTATACCAGTGTGCATGCGTGTCCCTTCACAGATTAACCCAAGCTGCGTATGTTCTGCCAGTGGTAGGTACTGAAAGCACTTGCTGAATGTTCAGAAGAGGACTAGAGAAAGTTTCCTATTGCTAGTCCACACCAAAAGATACTGGAGTACACTCCTAAGTTCTCTTACAGACCTGGTACCCTTGAGCTCAGGAGAAGGTGACTGTCTGGAACTTTTCGTGAACAAGCACCACTTCTCTTTTTAAGCCCTGAGATAACCCCGAAGCTGATTACAGGTCTATGTTGCTGCTCAGTCTGTGCTTTGCAATATAACTAGTTCTGCAGAATGCCTCTATCTCCTATTCTGTGTGATACTTAGCTTGCAAGGGGTGGGGGAGAATAAAACAAATGAACATAATCGTAATTTCTGTAGAATTTCATAATTGTGAAAGAATAGCACGGAATGAATCTGATAGTAATTTATTTTCAGAGTTTTATTGTGTGGGGTGGTAGAGTTTTTTTTGTTTGGGGTTGGTTCTTTTTTTTTCCCCAAGAGCTGTTGATCCCAGCAGGGGAACAGGTCACTTGTGCTTTAAGGAAGTAACTGATCTAGGTCCCTAGTTTATTAAAGTGAAGTATACAAGACAAAGACTGTTGATTGCAAAACATCCCTGGGTTGAATTCAAAGTGAGAAATGATATTTTTAAAAGTTCAAATTGAAGTAAGTCTCCATTAAAAAAAAAATCTTAGCCCTTCTCAAGGGGGAAAAAGAATTATAAATTGAAGCTGAAGGTTCTAGTTCTATCTTGGTAACAATAGGCTGCTTTTATACAAAAATCATGATCTACCTTTCTATGCTGGTAGCATAGGCATTTAGAAGTTAGAAAGCAAATGTAGAAAACTGTGCTAGAGCATCAAATCAAGAGAGTAGTTATCTTACTGCAGGTGCTTGTAGCCTTTCTGATCTCGCTGAAGAAACAGAAATGGAAATGTCTTGGTGCACTAAGCAGCAACAATGCGATAGCCACTTGAACTCACTGGCGGTTGAAGCACATAGACCCACTTCCTGACGACATGGCTGTATGTTCCTCAGGAACAGAGTGGAGGTTGGTTATATCTAGGATAATGTCCGGCTGGATACAAAGTCATGACTCAATAACCTTTCTTGGCCCAGTCCAGTATGTCCCGTATCTGCACTGTGTGTGGTTGCTGGTGTAAGCTGAAGGAGCAGGGCCGTGGTGGGGTTCAGGGCTTGGAGGGACTGCCATGGCAGCTTCTGCAGCTAGGTGATAGCACAGTGATGGGAAGAGGCAGTGGCTGTGGCCAGATCATTTCCAAAACAGATGGAAGTGAGAGTCTGAAATAGGTGTTTGTTTCTGAATGGGGCTGTTTATGATGCTGGGATTCCAGTTATACCTGCATAGCACTGTACCTGCCTGGGGCCCAACACCTGACCTCACTAAAGCTACAGGAGGTCCACTGTTTTGCAGTGTATATCATCAGTTAAGCATGACTACATCTGTTGTGTACTAGTTACAATCCAGAATTAAATGGCAAATTTAAGAGGTCATGAGTCTGTATGTTCATCTCTGACTAGTTACTTTGGATTCCTTGTTATTGACAGCTGGACAGAGCCAGGCTTCCAGAGAGAAGGTGGCAGTGTACAGAGCAACTGCACTGATTGTTGGCAAAGACACATCTTTTCTAGTGCTGAAGCACACAGAGTTGTGTCTAGATGGAGCTAACCTAAACATCACACAACACTGGCTTTGTTTTTTTTATTCATGGAGCTTGACTAGGTGGTGGAACCAGCTAAGCAAGCTGAGTAAAGGAGAAAATTCACATCAGTGTTCCTCCGATGTGTTTGTGGCTTTTCCTCTCAGGATATGACTAAGATAGATATGTGTAAGTCAGGGAGGGTAGCAAGCAGCAAGTATGTTGTTCCTGCCCCAAGATCCTTCATGTTCTTATACACTCCCTATCTTAAATACTGCTTTTACTTTATGTCCTGATTCTCGTTATTAATTTATAGCAAAATACCCTTAGCAATAAAAGTAATATTTAAGTGTAATTTTGTCTTGACATGTTCACTAGCCCTTATTCAACGTTTCTCACTTAGTCTGTTGTTGGGTATATGTTTTTCAAAGATGCAGTCAGCTTACAGGAGGCTTCCTCTGCAACGAAACAGTGCCACGATGAATTCTGTGCACCTCTGGTCTTCCCTAAGCAATTACAAGACTGACCTGACTTGGTAGAAAAATGAAGCGAGGCATCTGTGGCTGTTGGGAGTTAGAGCTCAGACTAACATACCTCAGTCATCCTGGTTACCATGTCTGTGGAATCAGCAGTCACTCTGCACTAACACCACTATACCAAGATTAGAATTAAGGCCTATTTCTTTTTTAATGGAGTTGAAGGCTTTGACTCAAAAATGCTTAATCTTGGATATATGCAACGCTGATCCAGATTTACCATTTGACACCGTGTTATCAAATCAACAGATTTGTACTGGTTAGTATTACAGTAAGCAGCTTGGAGCACAGATGTTGCTCTGGGCAAAATGCTACTGGTTGCTGTATCGGTATTTTCTGTTCATGAACAGCTTCAGTGGAGTTGGGTACGATCGATAAGTTTGCGTAGACAAAGACACTAAATGACCACAGCTAGCTCCGCCACCTAAGGACAAACTATCTTGTACGTTTGCTGGGAGTTCATCTGTTAGAAAGACCATAGTACATTATGTAAACCATTATCCTTGCTTTATGCACATTTTGTTTTTACTGTTAAGGGATGGTGATTTTTTTAGCCGCTAATCTGGAGGAAGAATGAAAACAGAACTGCTATTTCAACCAGTTAATGTGGGAGAACACCGCTTTTCTCCCCAGCATGCTATGCTGGCTGTGCTGCTTTTATCAGTCATCAGTTCCATGTGATGGATTCACTAGGCTAAGCAGACCATTACGTACACTCAGGCGTGCCCACCAGAAAGCCCACTTTTACTGAATTTTCTGCACCAGAACAAGGTAGGGAGCTAAGTTTGCTGTGCAAGACTTAGAAGCTCCGTACCTTCCTGAACTGGCAACAGCTTGGAGAACGGGCTTTGGCTCTGTTACTGCATTCTTTGTACTGCCCCTCTACTGCTTTCCTTTCTGTTGCATTCCCGGTCCTGTCTGTGGTCACTAAATGCAACCACAGTAATCACCACGGGCTGCATTCCCGAAAGCATCTTCGTCCCTCTCCTGCTGCAGCTCCACCACAACACACTGAAGTGAGTGTGACGCACTTGCGGTTCCCTCCACCCCAGGGGAGCTGAAAGTTTCCCCCGGTATGTTGTGAACACTTACAGATGACAGCCTGTAACATCAAACTGACGCTAATGCACTGGTCTGGGAGTCTCCTGTTTGCCACAGGTTCTCTCACAAGGTTTCAGAAGTTCTGAGGCCCCAGGACTCACCTCACAGGGCAAATAAAAATGTAATGTTTAAGATAGATTTGATGATGATTTTTAAAGCACAGGTTGTGCAAGGCTCAGACTGACAATGCTGGACCTAGTCTGACTGAATCTAGCGGGTGCAATACCCATACAGCCTAATTCTCCAGCTGCTTTGGGTACCAAAGTTAACGATGCATTTCGCAAATGTACCTCTTTAGATACGACAGCGTGCTGGGTTTAGTTTTTACCACAACAGCTAAAGTGAAGGAGAGAGTGACCCAAAGCGATCCCTGACAAGCGCCCAACGAAACGATCACCCAGAGCTTTTGGGGGCCGGGCACACGTCGGGGTCCGGGCGGGCTCACCCTGCAGGGAGCTCCCGGAGCAGCGGGCCCC
>NW_010251703.1:0-10091 GCF_000690775.1 Eurypyga helias | reverse complement strand
CGGAGTTAAACCACGACACAGCTCTGTATGATAAAACCACAGCATTCCCTGAAAATGACACATTTATTGGCTTAAAAACCACAGCTGCTGTGGGCTAATTTTAACTCTGGCACATGGAGGTGTGCTGGCCAGTGATTACACTGGGTTTGTATCTGCTTTTTTGGGGTCCAAAGTTATCATGTTGCTATTGGTCCCCCTAATATTCACAGTTTGATTTCTTGTGCAATGAAATGTGCAATGAAATGTTGCAATGAAACAGATTGCTTTCCCAAATCGTTAATTCAGGATAAAACTTTGACTGAACTCCAAAAGTCTTAAGAAATTTAAGCAGATGAATAAATGTATGAAGCTCCAAAGACAGAATTGCTTGTCTGCCAAGTCACTTTCTTGAGATTAAAAGATGCTGTCATTTAATTGAAATAAATTATTGCTTAAAAATCACCAACCAAAGACTCAATAAAATTTCTAGGATTAGCAATCTTTTGAAGATGACAATACATCCCTGAATAAAATCCATATTTATTTTATATGTCAAATTAAATGAGATTATTGAAGAGTTTCTGCACTTTGCTTGTACTTCATTTTACTTCCATGGCCTACTTTTTAACTTACTTAAATTAATGTCGTTAGAACCAAGTCCTCTGAAGATAGTGAAATTGCTGTAGTAAATAACCGCTGTAAGGAAGAGGAGGATCAGGCGTGTATGTGTAATATCAAAAGAATTCTTAGTGAAACTGCTTTTACAAGGAACTATTGAAAACCTTAACTTAAAAATTAGGCCACAAGACTTTCAGAAGTGCTGCCAGGAAAATAAACCACTGTTACTGTTGGTAGTGCTATTGGTTACCACCCATTGCCCCTTTGATGCAATTGTGAGTCTGGTTGAAGTTATGTGCTCCGTCATCTTTTAGCCAAGGTAAATGTAAGTGGAGTTAAATGTCCTTTCTCACAGGGATACCTAGACATGGTAGGAAGTCACCTGAATGCCTAGTAAAGCCAGATTATTGCTTTTTGAAAAGGGTTTTTTATTTTTGATTAGAATTGTAAGCTGAAGGCGTACGCTGAAAGGCTATGCGTGTGCGTGAGCACTCAAATCAAAAGCACTAGGGCGGAAAAAATGGAAAACTAGCAAGCAAACGAGAGAAGAGGTGTGAGTACAGCCTTAGATGCAAAGACATGCCCTTTGTTATAAAACACACTGGGGAGGCAGCTTTGTAATTACCATCAAGGGCATGCTGGCAGTGCGGTCAGCCCAGCTAGGGCTTGCTGCTGCGAAAGGGAGACTTCTTGTGCCTGCCCTGCCCGAACTTCCCCCCTGCCAGTTTGCCCCTGATTTCAGGGTAAGCTGATTTAACCTGATGTTCAGGAGGAGGGAAAAAAAAAAAAATCACCTGTGTACTTTTCTGATCTTTTATCGTTTCAGTCTGTTCACGGTGGGATTGGTTGACTGTCAAAACCAGACTTAGTGTGAGGGTGACAGGAGCAGGAGGTCAGGGCCTCTTGCTCTCGTTAGCAGCAAGATGCTAGTTCAGTTTCAGTCACTGGGATAAGCTGTACCCTCAGCCGTGTTAAGGACACGGGTGGAGAAAGTGCACGTGGATCGTTATAGCAGCTTAGCTTTCAGGCTTTTTCTGCTTCCTGTAACTTTGTATTTTTCAGTAAGTGCCAAGGTTTCTAAATAAGGGCTCAGAAAAGCAGCAAAGGAGCTACCTTTATATGAGATGACTTTTGGCCTTTTTAAAAAAAAGGCGTATTTCTCCTCATGGGTACATATGGATATTTAGGCTGCCTTCAGAAGAGATCCCAGTGACCTGACAAAATGCTTCCAGTTTGCCCTTTTGAGGACAGGCTCTTGATGATTTTATTAAAGGTCTGGTGCTTGTGGGGAGAATATCACTGAACACAAGGTGCTGAAGCGGCAGGAGGTAACAGAGCTGGAGAGCAGGAACATAGAGGCCGCTTCCCAGGTGTTCACGATCTAACAGAGGCAGAGAAGGTGTCCGTATCGTGCCTTTTCCATGGTGGTGCTCCCCGGTTCTTGTGCGCAGCCTGGTCAGGCTGTCCAAGCCCCAGCTCGCTGCTTGCTCAACCCTGGTGTGTACAGAGCTGTCAGGGTGGGAGCTCTGATGGTGAGATTCTGTCTTTTGAGCTGATGGGGTTCCTCAGGCTGCTCAATCTGTTCCTAAAGCATCTTTTTTAAAGATGGCTAAATGGAGTGGTGAGTGACAGTACTTCACCCTTCTCACTCTCTGTTCATCAGTTAGACTTCACGCATCATTTTTTTGCGTAATTTCCTCTGCATTCCATTCCCCCTTTTGTTTTACCAGAAAAGATTTTAGCATAGGCTTTGAATAGTAGCAGTAGGTTTATTGGTGTGGATGCATCTAATCTTCCCAGTGTTTGTTGACTGTTCATAAACAATGTTGTGCAGTAGGTTGAAACGGATTTTTTGTTACCTTGAACAATTCAGAGTGCAGGCTCCTGACAAGAGACGGCATCATGTTTAGAAAAGAGAAACTTAAAATGCACAGTACAAATCTTTACCTTCTGAAGAAATGGTAAAAGAAGGAAGCTGTTTTCTTGTCTGTGTGAGCAGAGATTAACTTTGCCAGTGATTAATTTCTAAAGATGTTAGGAATTTTTGAAACTCATCTACTCTGGTACCAGTAGAATGTTTGTTTGTTCTAGTGTTTGCTGAGGACAGCCTTGGGTCTAGCAATAAATTAGGATCCTATAAGTAATTTTGTGGGACTTGAATCTATCGTATTAACAGCCAAGGGCTGGATTTTAGCCAATTCAGAGTCTATATAGAAATAAAATGCATGGCCTAATGACACACTACAGGTCAGTATGAGCGTCAGGAATGCAGCAATATCCCCTCCTCTTGCAGAGAACAACTCAGACAAAGGACTTCATACAGTGAGTTTATCAGGCTGAGTTTTTATGCTGGGCTTAATGCACTTTTCAGCTGGCCATCTGCTGACTGACTTGTCCTTTAATTAAAATGTTTAAACATTTTAAGTTTTTAACTCTTACTTCCTGCATAGGGTGGGTGATACGAAGCTGGTTATTCCTGCCATTGAAGAAAGTGCCCATTATTTTTTTCTCTCTCTGGGCTTACCTTATTTGCTGAACACCATGGGGGATGGGGAAGAACTGTGCAGAAGCTATTTCAGCTGCTGCATGCTGCTGTTCTGCTGAGGTAATTGTCTGGTGACAGTCCTAAAGGTCCTTGTATTACAGCAGCTTTGTACTGCTCTGCTGATGGAAGGGCTTCTATCTCCCTCTCTTCATGGTCAGTGGGCTAGGACAAAGATCAGGAACAAGCTAGAGGAGGCATCTAGTGTGAGATGATGATTCTCTTGAAGCTTTTAATTGTCTTCCATGGATAGCTTATCAGTCAAATCCATACAAGTATGTTATACTCTAGAGTATGTTGATGTTAATGTTATGAATATTTGGGACTGACAATCATTATTACTGGAAAACAAAAATAAAAGGAAAAGATCTTGTTGATAGTACTATATAAAGTATAGGGATAGCATGTCCTGTTTTTCATCTCCACGTACTAAAAAAAAAAAAAAAAAAACCCCAAAAAAAACCAAACCTCAAATGCAAATTTCCTTAAAAATACATTTTTCACACTGATACTACAATGTGTTGGACCATTTCCTTTCTATTCGAATGCCAACTTTTGAGAATGCTAGATCTGAAAAAGCCTTGTATAAACTACACTGAATAGCAGAGCATACAATAATGAGGTAACACACATGATGTTCTCCCAAGTGAAAATGATACTGAATGCTCAAAAAAAACCCCTGGGATGTCTGTTAGAAATCCAAATTAGCAGTGTGGTGTGGCTGTCTTATAGAAGTATTTAATCAGTTCTCAAAAGTCCATTACAGAAGTGGTTTCTCTGAGGGTATTTGCTGTATGTACATCTGCTGCAGCAACATGCCCAGTCTTGTGTACGTTAAGGTTCTCATTTGGGCTAAGTGCATTCCTCGTAATTAAACTAAACTTGTAATATATCTCCTTTTTTTTTTTTTTCCTTTGTTGTCTGCCCCCACCCCCTTCTGCAAGTTCTTTACACTTCCATCCCCTAGCTGACATCTCGGATTGTATGCTTCGAAGGGGGATGCAGGAGTCTGTGGGAATGCAGGACAGGAGTATCAAGGTACCAAGAGTGTGGGGTTAGGCACAAGTCTGAGCTCAGGATCAAGTATTAGTGGAGGTGGAAAATAAGGCTAAAATGGATTGTAGGATGCACAGGGAAGCACATAGAAGTTCTATAGGCAGACACTTATTTCTATCACTCTTTATCAGAAAGATTTTGATTATGCTTATTTTTAATTGGGCTCTGTTAGTAAGCCTAGCCTTGGGTTAAGAGAATGCAGAAAGCATGAATGAGGAAAGATTTTCAACAGACAGCGAAGGAGAAGGATCGGAGTAAAAATAATTGGAATGTCTAAGGGCTAGGGTTATGTGGTAGGGTGGTAGATGTGGTAGGGCTATGGAGTACTTAGGCAGAGTTCCCACCTCTTCCCTAGCAGTGCATGCTTGCACACTGTCATCTGCTGTTTCCCTGACTATTTTAACCAGATGCTAGGAAATCAGAAGAATTCTTTTATTTGATTACCTGAAGGAAATAATTCAAATGACAGCTGTCCTTAAAGGACAAAGGCTTACAATCACAATTTAGATGATGGATATTTTTGTGCTGGTTCATTGGGTGCCATTCTTGTCTGCCGGAGCTGTTTTAGGTTCCCTTACCTTTCCTAACTTTATGATCTCTCTGTTGCCACCCACTGTTCTACTCCAAAGTAAATCTTCCTCTTCCTATTTTCCACCTCCTAGCTCTATAGAGTATAGTACTCGCCTGAAAGAAAAGATCCTGATGCTGAAACACATGAATTATTTTTAAGTGTTGTTGTATTGCAGCTGCAGGCTTCTGTATATCTCCTGACCAGCAGCAACTTGAGTGTGAAATACTGTGAACCCTGAAGCTGGAGGGTGACGTGATGAGGAGCAATTGTTTGGTTACACAGGGTGGTGATGGCAATATCTAGGGCTGCTCCCAATTCAAGGAATAGTCCTGAGAAAAGTAATGGATGGAATGTTTAATCTAAATCAGAGACCACTTTTCTGCTCTGTTTACCAAGATAAGCAGATGCATTCTTTCCAGGAATATAGCCTAGATAATCTGGTGTTTTCTAGGCAAAGGTGTAATTATATTAAGTTATAAATACCTTATATGATTATAGTATTTCAATATTTCATGTAAATGATTATGAGGAAAATTGCTATCATTGCTTTTGTAAACTCTAACTTGAAAGGAATTATTCTGGGAGCTCAGCAAAAGGTGAGACATCCCATGTTTGTGGACTAAATACTGTCATATTGTATTTTCCTCACCTGTTTGAAGTTGCTGGGTGAATATAAGTGCATTAAAAAAATTGAAATAACACAGCTATCACTTGCTTGACTAAATGCTGTTCAAAAAAACCCCGTTTTTAACTAGACAAATTGAAATTCATCTAGTTAGAAAAATTGCAGCAAAACAGTCTGATGTTAGTACAAAGAAAATAGCAGATGATACCAATTGTCCAACTATCCATAGCAATTTGTAAATAAGGCTCTTTATGCTAGCAGAGAACGAATCACGATAGAAATGTAATTTAAAAAGCACAACAAAAAACAAGATTTCAAATAAAATCTCACATGAGAGCCAGAGTTCATGCTGGTGTTCTGTGAAAATTAAGAATGTCATTCTTTCTGAAGCATTTTATATATGTTCTTATTGCTGTCTTAAGTAAGTTGTTACCAGAGTCATCTTCAGTTTTAGCAATGCAAAGCGATTGATTCTTACTGGTGGTGGAAAGGTGTGATACAAGCCTTAGCCTAGAAATCTTGCAGTCTTTAACTGCACACCTTCATCCCAAAAATGGGGTGAAGACCCTATTTTTTTTCGGAGTTCCTGGGTGCTGCTCAAAATTTGGCAGACCTTGTTGCATCAATGCTGGAATTATTGCTGCCTCGGCTAGAATTGCCCCATTGGAGGCTGCCGTGATTGGACACAGCGGTGTGAGGCTGATTTTGACTTTCTTGCTTTGCTTCAGTTCTTGTGGCTGCTTGCTACTGAAATATCACGAATTAATTTTGTTTTGAAAAGGACCTCTGGGGGTCATCTGGTCCAACAGCCTGCTCAAAATAAGGCCAACCCCAAGGATATAACAGGACCTTGCCCTGTTCCGTGTTGAAAATTTCCAAGGATGAAGATTTTCCAGGCTCTCTATCTAACCCATTCCAGTGCTTGATCACTCAGTCTGCACTTTTTCTTAAACCTGATCAGAATTTGTCTTGCTGCAACTTGAGACCATAACCTTTTGTTTTTCCTTTGGGCATCTATGAGTAGAGTCTGGCTCCATCTGTATTCTACCTATTAGGGACTAGAAATACTGCAATTAGAGACCCTGGTAGCCTTCCTTTCCTGAGGCTGAAGGAGCCCAGCTTCCCAAGCTGATTGTCATGCGTCGTGTGCTTCATCACCCTTTCAATGGCTCCATTTGGATTCTCTCCTGTTTAACAGTATTTCTTTTGTATCTGAAGGCTCGAAAATGAGTACACAACTTGAAACTCAGCTTTAACAATGATGACTAGAAGGGAATAGCCACTCTCATCAAACCACTGGGTATGCTTTTGCTAATGCATACTAGTCTGCAGCTAGCACTCACTACTGCATAGGCACATGCTGTCTCACGTTCAACTTCTTGTTAACCAGACTCCCCCTTTCCTTCCTCAAAGAGTGCTACTTAGGCTGTCAGTCCTCAGCCTGGACTGCTGCATAAGGCTGTTTTCTCCTACATGTAAGACTGGATTTCACAGAATCACAGGATGGTTTGGGTTGGAAGGGACCTTAAAGACCATCTAGTTCCAACCCCCCTGCCATGGGCAGGGACACCTTCCACTAGACCAGGTTGCTCAAAGCCTCGTCCAGCCTGGCCTTGAACACTTCCAGGGATGAGGCATCCACAGCTTCTTTAGGCAACCTGTGCCAGTGCCTTACCACCCTCTCCGGGAAGAACTTATCACTCCCAACTTTCAATTTAAACCCGTTACTCCTTGTCCTGTCACTACAGGCCCTTGTAAAAAGACCCCCTGCTAACTCTCTGGTAGACGCCCTTCAGGTACTGGAAGGCTGCTATAAGCCTGCTATAATTTGCCCTGATGAAATTTATGAGGGTGCATGTCAACCCATGGCCTGTCAAGGCCCCGCTGAAGGGCAGCCCAGCCCTCTGGTGTACAAACATAACCATTTGACTTGACTGAGCTAAGGTAAATGAATTATGAGCAAAGCACTTTGGTTTGCCCGTCTAACAACTTCCCTGAATGAGAAGGCTGTGTCATTCAGAGAGCTGGCAAGGTGAAGCCTTGGCCTCTGTCCTTTTTCTCTTGTCCTTTCCCACAGTTTGTGAGGTTGCTGTGATGTTCCTTTTAACTCATTCAGCTTTTGCCTTTTTGTACTTTTTGAGGAGTTCCTAAATCATTACTGTAACTTACTGAATTCCAAGCTAATATTCTCTGCTTTGCTAGCTTCTTACAGAACTCATCAATGACATCAAAGGAGGGTTTGTGTTTCTACATCACCGAAATCTTTCTTCAGAGATCAAATGCATCAAGGAGGTTCTGCACTTAGATTTAAGTCTACAAAGGGTTAGTCTGACAAGCACTTGCTGACAGAGGTTGGACTCTGCATAAAAGGAGGGTTAGTTGTCTTTGACCTTTGTGTTCAGAGCATTAGCTGTTATTTAGAGCCTTGTGTTTGTGTCTCTTCTCAGCTTGAGGTAGGTCAGTCCTGCCACTCAAAAGATTTTTTTTAACTGCCAGGCCCAGTGTGGTCTGGACAAGGCATTCTTCTGCTTTTCTGGAAAAAGCTGTCCTGAAATGATTTGAGTTCAGTTAGAAGCGTTACATTTTTCCATCTGAACATCTAGACAGAGTATCTTCTGCTCAGGTCCTTGATGCCTGTTTTTGTAGTTTATATTAAAAAAAAACTTAAAATCATTACACACAAAATAAACATTTGTCATTGAGCAGAAGAAATTTTTTTTTAAGATATTAATAATAAATATTTTCCTAAAGTTTAAAGTTCCAGAGTGAGTACTGTTAATAGGAGTGCTTACAGAAACTCTCTGAGGTTTTAAAATGGGGCTTATTTGTAAGTGGCAGGCAATTAAATTATTTATAACAGATTAAAGCTGTGCCAATATCACTTCTGTTATATTATTTCTAAATAGACAGAGCTGTTTGCATTCTTTTGCATAATCCAGCACAATCTGTAGTCACCTTTAGTGCAGATGTCTTACAAAAATGTGGGGTTTTTTTGAGAAAAAAAAAATTGTCTCCATGCTGAACTAATATGTGATATCAGATTAATTTACACAAGTCTTTCACAAGATAGTCGTATTGTTTTACATGCTTTTGATTAAATCAGTTTTACCATCATAGCATCCTATTTGCTGGACCATAGAAATTTGTAAATTAGGATTTATCCAGCATTTACTGGAGAAAGTACAGGAACTAATGCTGTTAAATGTCTCTTTAAAAAGCCAAACTAAAGTGTTAAATGACACTTCAAGGTGTGTGTGCTAATTCACTGACCATGATAAACCAAGAATTTTATTAGAAGGCAAACTATTTCTGCTCAGTGAGGAATATGGGATTGACCACTATAAAGTTGCTCATAAGACACCTGATGGAGTTAATGTACAAACAAGTTGAAAAACACCAAAACAAGACTCTAAAGAGTCTATTTTAAATTGTTAGGAGCTAGTCAAAAGAAGAACTAGTACTTCGTTAGCTGTGATCTAATCTCTGTTTTCCAAATGTGTTACAGAGCAGAAGTATGCAGCACTCAGTTGATTATCAACAGTCTACTGTACCAAGTTTAAGTGCTGAAAAACCTTTTGTATGTTGGTTTGAATGTTAAAATACAACCCTGAGAAATAGTTTATCTGAGTAACACTGTAAATAACTCTTTTGGTGTAATTTTTCTAAATCTGTTTTCTATTGTGATCTCATTTAATTATGTTCTTATTTGTTTCTAATGTTTATGGTTGAACACACGCTGTTCATAGTTTATGAATAAAGTAAATTCACAGTAGTCATTACAACATGATGAAGAAGCAGGCAAATTTTCTGTTTGCCTTCCCTCAATAGAGTTGTGTTAATGTAGTGAATTTAAAGCATCAGGAGTTCTGAAATCTGGAGGTGTACTTGTTTTGTCATATCTGCTTCTAACTGATATCTGTTGAAAAATTCTGGTAAGCTGAGTTTAAAGAAATGAATAAGCTTTTGTGGTTAGGGGAGACATAAGCCACCTTTTTTCTTTCCCCCTCCCAACTCAGGCACATGTTTGCATGCTAACACACCACATGCCACCCAAATCCATGTTAATATTGTGCATTTTATGATTAATACATATTTTTGCCTGTCTTTCTTCTTTGGTGTGGGTGTGAATCTCCTATCTCCCAACTCGTATAGTAGTTTAAATGATATTTTGAGCACAGTAGAAGCTGGCACTCACTCAGTCTCCCATCAGTTTGCATCAGGCAGTGGAAGTCGAAGACAGTGGGATAATCTATCCCTGTTTGTTTCACTGGTTTTATTGTTGCTAGGGAGTACTGTCTCCACCGCGCCTGAGGAAGGAACTGTTCTGTGGTCTCATAAACTGACACCTGAGATGTTATTTATCACCACGTGCTTAGCTCAGCAAGTTGACTTGTGCTTCCAGCTCCGTTTGCTGGAGAGATCGGTGGTGTGGGGTTCTTTGGTTTGCTTATGCATTTCTTTTTTACGATTAGTATGTGGAAGTCTTCTGGTAAATGTTGAAGAGAGTATCTCCTTTTTTCTACTGTGTTGCTGTTCACCCTTAAAGCACAGCAATCAAATCAGTGCTGCAGGAAGATCTGTGGTAAACAGCAACGTGAATGTCCTCCTCTTCCATCTGTCCCTGCTCATGCATTCATGCACCGACACAAACACATCCGTACCCATCCTGACCTGCCAAAGGATCATAGAATGGTTTGGGT
>NW_010251702.1:0-4441 GCF_000690775.1 Eurypyga helias | reverse complement strand
GAGCACGGCCGGAGGAGCCGGCACCTGTTCGCCCCAGCCTGGGTGCGCCTCGGCAACAGCGGGCGCGGGCAGGGGAGCCACGCAGCTCGGAACAGGCCGCAGGCCTCCTGCCCCAAAGCTTAAATCTGCCTGTCGTTTCTAGGGACTGCAGAACGTGCTGGGTGCTTCCGGCTGTTTTCAGGCAGATCGGAGAGCTGACCGGGCTTTTCCCTCTCTTTCATGACCACCGCTGCCATAGGACTGTCTGTATTTAGCAGGTGGATTGTCCCAAACCGAGGTTTAAAGTTCACCTTTGTGCCAAAGACCTTCAACACTCAAAGCATAAGAAAGTTTTACAGTAATCCTGGTTAACAGTGCTGGTATTGTTTTGCAAAGAACTCTAACTAGTTTGTTTTTCTGGAGGGAGGCATGTCAGCTTCTCCCTATTGATTTTGCTATTAGTATGAGAAGCACGTTGCCCTTTTATCATATTCTCCTTTATAGATGTTGAAACATTTTGCCTTATCTTTACATTGTTATCTTAAATGGATACCTGAGTGTTTAAGACATCAAAACCAAATAGTGAACTATCAGAGAGAGGTTTTATGAAATTTAAAGCATTACATTTCCAAACAGGCTTATTGCAAAGTTGGATTAAAACCTTCTGCATATTCTAGTGTGGGCACGCCCTGGGCTGTGTTATGGAGAGCATAGATACAAGTGCTCCTTTCTCTCTGTTTTGCACTTCTAAGACTACATCTGAAGTACTGTGTCTGGTTTGGGGCTCAGAAGTATAAGGAAGACATACTGGTGTGATCTCAGTGGAGGCCACCAGGCTGGTGAAGGGGCCAGAGCGCATGATGTAGGAGGACAGGTTGGCGGGACAGGATCGGTCCAGCCTCACAAAGGGAAGGCTGAGGGGAGATATTGCAGTCTGTGACTCTGTGAGTGGAGGACTCGGAGAAGGTGGAGCCAGATTCATCTTGGAGGTGAATACTGATAGGGCTGGAGGGAACAGGTGTAAGTGGAAAGATGGAGAATTCCCGTTACTTATTAGGAAAAAGGAATTTTACCACGTGAGTGGTCAAATAGTGGAAGCAGTTACCCAGAGACGCTGTAATCTCTTCAGCCTTGGAAATGTCCAGGAACCCACTGGACATGTCCCTGGATAACCTGATCTAATTAGATCTTTTGAGCAGGGGGTTGGATTAGATGTCCTCTGGAGGTCACTGCCAGCCGAAATTACTCTATGATTCTGTATGAGGGTTTCAGTTTTGTTCCTGATTTCTGTCTGTCAGGTTTTGGTTGGACTCACCAAAACTTACCTGGTTTTTTACAAAAGTTTGTACTGAGTCACTGAGAGCCAAAGTCCATCTTTTAACAGAATAGCTTATGTGTTGGTTCTTGGTACCCAGAAAATACACCTTTTGCCACAGAAGAGGATAAGATGCTGATATGCTTTGAGTTTAGATTCATTTAAAGACGCAGGCTCTTCCTCCCTGCTACATGTGAGTGTTGTTAACAGCCTGTTCTTTACATTGCTGGAGGCTGCGCTGGTATGTTTTTGAACTACACCTAAGTTCTTTGCTGGTACTCCATTATTAAACTTAGTGTGCTTTATCTTCAGGTAGCTTTTTAGTCAGACTCTACAGAAAGAAAGGGATAGTTTTACATGCTTGTTTGGGTTGAAAATAATGATATCTATGTCTTGTCTTTAATCAGGAAGTTAGAGGTGAGATCAGAAATGAATGTTGTGAAGATTCTCAACAGCATCCTTGGCAGACAGACTTGCATTCATGTCTCTGATTTACCACTTTCATATGTTTATAAACATGATTTAATGGCATCATGGTAAAAAATTCAGAAAGGTCTTTGGGAAAGGTCTAGTAGTGCTCATTCAGGAAGAACTAAAGAGGCATTTAACTTGTGCTTGAGTTTCGAGTGATTGAGGCCTTGTCACAATATGCTCAGAAAAGCATTTTGTCTTTAGTCCTGAAGTGCCAATGTACAGTACTGTACACAGAGATTTCAAAATAATAAATACATCACTGAACAGAAAGCATCTGAAATTCATTATTATCAGGATTAATCTTAATGGTCAAACACAAACTATGCTGACCATAAAACTTTGAGATTAATTTCCAGTAAAATTGCAGTCTAGCCTTATGTCTATATTAACAATGAAACCTGCTGCTTTGTTGGCATCCTAGAATAATTTAGGTCAGAAGAGGTCTATGGAGTTCACTCCCTACTCGAATAAGGTTTGCTTAGATCTGATTGCTCAGGGTCTTGTCTGCTAGAGGTCTGAGTACCTCCAGAGATGCCTCTTCAGGTAACTTTTTTCAGTATTCAGTTAGCTGCTGCTCACCAAAAATGCACAGCAGTGCATTTATTTAGTCTTAACAGATTGATGGGAACTTTTCTCTTGCGGAACTTCAGTTCTTTTTTTGATTGGTTAGTTGGGTTTGGTTTTTAATTTCTTTAACTCTACACTTACAAAACTGTAAACTCAAACTCTTGCATACTTTTAAAAGAATACTAAAATATAGCTGATTCAGGTTTCATGTTCATTTTCAGCTTGCTTTGGAGGCTGTGTACTTCTGTGGTGGCTTTTACACAGCTGCATTGAACTGCATGTTTTTCAGTATAATTTCTTTCTTTCACAGTAAGCGATGGATTGGAGCTGAGGCCAAAATACAATGGGATTCTCCACTGTATGACCACTGTCTGGAAGCATGAAGGACTACGAGGCTTATATCAAGGGGTGACTCCAAACATGTTGGGAGCAGGCGCTTCCTGGGGACTTTACTTCTTCTTGTAAGTAGAACTGTAAAATATGTCATACCCTGTGCAGTAATGTACAGATACACACTGCATCTTCTTTGGGGGGTATAAAAATATGCCAAGTGGCTTATAAACTTCTGATTCTTTCAGTCCAGGTTTGTTACTTTTTATTATGGTTTGCTGTTTTAGAGTTTAAGCAATTTGAGTGAGAGACCTGTTACTCTGTCAAGTACAGTGCATTCCCTTGATGCTCTGAAAAGTACTATGGAATTTGAGAGGTGGTGACATCATTCACGAAGAATCTTCTAAAAGTGCCAGTATGCTCTGCTTAAAACCTTACAAAAAATAAAAACCTAGACTGACATATTAAGTATTAGAGAAAATGAGTAAGTTTTCTACTAAAGCTAAATGTTTAACTGATTTTTAAGTGTCGTGGTTTAACTCGTGGTTTAACTCCACGACAGTTTAACTAACTGTTTTAGTGACAGTTCTTTAATTGTTTTTGTGAGTTGATAGGCTTTGCTTATAAAGTCCGGTTTTTTAATACTCAATCTTTTCTACTTTATTAGCTGTGTAACAGTAACCTGATTTACTGCTGATCCCTATTAACTGAAACACTTTAGGGAATAGTTGGTGTGCCTATGCAAACCTTACTTGTCAGTTGTCTAAACTGTTATCGTTGTACTTCAGTCCTCAAGTTTTGCTATAGGTCCCTATTGATGGTTCAGCTCCGGTTGACAGTTTCTCAATCCACAAAGACTGGAAACTGAATCAAGAGAAGAAAGCTCAGTGTATTCATGAGCTATAAGATAGATAGTTGTCACTTGCTTTCAATAAAAAGGAGGCTATCTATTCAGTTTCTTTTAGAAGTTAATCCTTGAGATCCAAGAGCTGTTTCAAGATGCAGTCCCATTGATACTGACAGTAATGCTGTATCAATTTAAATATGTTTTACAATAGTATGCTGGTTTTGATTGGAACAGAGGTAATTTTCTTTACAGTACCTAGGCTATATTCTGGATTTGTGCTGAGAAGCATATTGACAACATGCTAACTTTTTTAGTTGTTGCCAAGCAATGTTTACATTAAGTCAAGGACTTCTTCAGTTTCTCATACTGCACTTGTGTTCCCAGCTTCTTCTCTACAAGCAGGAGGAGTCTCAGTCAGAACAGCTGGTTCAAACTGACCAGACGAATATTTCATGCCATAAAACATCATGCTTAGTATATAAGTTGGGGGGAGTCGGCTGTGGGGGGGCTTGTTCACTCTCTCTCTTGCTCTCTGGCTCTCGCTGCTCAGGGATGGGCTGGGGGTCAGTCAACAGGTGGTGAACGGTTGTACCACTTGGTTTTTTTCACATAGCTGTTTTCCTTCTCATAATCATCATTATTATCGGTAGTAGTATTTTTAGTACATAGTAGTATCATCATTATTTTCTTTAATTTATTTTCAGTTCTTATCTCAACCTGCAAGTTTTCTTACCTTTTCCTAAAATTATCTCTCCCACCCCACTGTGGGAGGGAGGAGTTGAGTGAGTGGGTGTGTGATTCTTAGCAGCTGACTGGGGTTAAACCACGACACACAGCTCACCTTTAAAGAGCTAACTGCTCAGAGATCAGTTAGTGAACTAAACAACGATAGTTTGCTTAGACGTGGATTTGACAGATGGATCGCTCGA
>NW_010251701.1:0-986 GCF_000690775.1 Eurypyga helias | reverse complement strand
ACTCTGTGGACCTGTGAATCTGTGAAAGGGAGGTTTTGGGCTGGAGTGGAGGGGTTCAAAGAATGATGAAGAGAAACAATGCTACAAAACACAAACTCTGCCCGGGATGCTTAATGCAACCTCTGGGAAGAAGGTGTTTTGAAAAAGCATCTGCAAAAGTCATAGCTTGCTCAAGTGTGAAGCCCACCCTTTCTCCTTACTCTGTGGCCAGAAGCCCATGCTGCAGGGTTTGGCTGTGGTGCTGCTGCAGGATTTGATTCCAGCCCTTCCCAGGCATATACTTGAGTGCCTTTGTGTCCTGACTATGGGGTCTCACCTTCCTCCCAGTGTTCTCATGGAAATGCAGAGCCATGGCCCTGTCAGGGGTAAGCTCTCCTTCCTCCTGCACAGGCACAACGTCAGCTTTGGCACCAGGAGCTGAAGGTGTGGACAGAAACTTGGAGACTTCGTCCATAACTACTGGGATTTGCCCTTCTTCTCTGCTCTGTGAAGAGCATGAGTTTTGGGGTTGGATCCTGGGTTGCTTTGCTGGTCCCACAGATGTGCAGAGCCCAGGTGCAATGGGATGTCACCTGTCCCCATACAGAGCCAGAGATGCTGATGAGCCCATCCCCTAGTGCCAGGGCAGGATATTTGTGCCTGACCCTGTGTGGCAACTCTTCCCAGCTACTGGAGTAGACCATGAAGTCCAAGGCTGTTGCTTGTGCCCAGCTGCCACCACAAAGGGGATGATAACCAGTGATGTGGCTGGAGAAGACCACATCGAGGCTGGACCCAGACAATGGTCCCCTTCACCCACGTTCATCTTTTCTTCTCCTAAGAGCAGGAGATAGCAAGAGAGGACAAATCAAGGTCCCTGGGATTGGGGACCCCTCCCACCTTTTCCAGGTTTAGCATGTCCTTTGAATGTCATTTCCCCAAAATGCCGGTTCTCTAGGGCAGATCTATGGCTGGAAGATGTCCTCTTGTGCTGGGTTCAGTCAGGA
>NW_010251700.1:0-1991 GCF_000690775.1 Eurypyga helias | reverse complement strand
GGGTGGAAGGGTGGGGGGGAAGAAAATACGTGTTAATCTGAGCGTTAACCATGTGGGGCTTTGAGCGGGGTTCCCAGCAGCGTGAATGGGAAGAGTGCTCCTGCTTCCTCCGTCGGGACGCGCGGATGGTAAACGTGTGGCTGGGAGGGTGACGAGGGGCTTACCTGTTGTGTTAAATATTTTGTGACAGCCGAACAGATTTATTCTTCTCTTACAATGTTTTATCCAGTTGGAATGGCCACCTCAACCTGGTGGTTCAGATTTGTATTGCGCTTGTGATGATTTTCCACGTTATAGAGACCTAAAGGATTGTTCTTAATGCCTGGCATTTGGCTGGTGCTGGTTGTTGTAAGGGAAAGATGGTACAAAATCGGATGCAAGGGATTCTGGCTTTGAATATGAACGGATATTTTCGATGAGAAATATTTGAGGAGAATAACCAATACTGAATTATTTAGAAATACACATCCTGGACTTGTTTTGTAAGCTGTTTGGCGTTACTGCTGCAACTGGATTGGTACTGCAAGACCCCAGATCCATGGGGATGCAGTAGTCTTATCAAAGAGATTTGACAGCAGGGTTGGGCATTTGTGTCCTGCTTGCTTATGGTAGGGCTGGTATCATTCTGTTCATTGGTCTAATTGGACAAATCCCTACTCTGACACTCTTTTAATGCATATTTGGAAACTGTCTCCTTCTCCAAAACATACTTGTTCTGTAGGCAACAGTCATGACTGTGCAGATCTCTGAAGTTGAGGATGTTTGCTTCAAGATGGCTTTTTGCTTTAGGGACAATTTAACTTGCCCCTGGGGTCAACAGAAGATAAAAGCATACCCCTCTAGGTCTGTGACTGTAACTAAGAAAGTTGTTTGGATCTACACAGACAGTAATAGCTGTGTTGCTTTCAGTTTTGGGGAGTCAGCCAGCTACCACTGTGACTGTATCTAAGAATTCAGGCAGATTTCAGGGGTCTCTCACCTCCAGTGTTTGGTATAGACCTGTTTCTTGAGGGGCTGAAGAGAAATCTTAAAATAACAGTGTACTTTCAGTGGAAGGATGTAACCGACTCTCCTCTTGTTCCTGATGGGCTTTATTTTGTGCACCGTCTGCTCTCATACGAGGTTCCTGTTAAGTTCTTCAGAAATGCTTTTCCAGCAGTAGTTTGATGAATGCCTACCGGCGCAGTAGTGAGAGCTACCCCTTCAGCTGGGCTGTTGGAACTCTTTGTGGGCTTGGTCAGTTGGTGAACTGCTTTGGAGCAAGGTTTAAAAATAACCAGCAGAAGTTGCTTATACTTAGCTGCTGGTGAAAAAGGTGTTTATTAAACTGTTCTGACATTAAGGTAACCATTGTTAGACACCCCCCCACCCCACCACCACCCCCCATCTACCTTCATAGCTCTGAGTTTCTCAGATCAAAGGTAGCCAAAAGCCTAAAATAATACTTTGTTTATATACCACATCCCAAGTGCCTTTCCTCTCTCTTTGATGATGGTGATGTTGGTTTGGAATTTTCTGAAGATGGAGAGCGCTGGCTTTTTTTAGATTGTAAGATTTCAGTACAGGGTGTGTGTCTTCGTGTGTGTTTATATAGTATCTAAAATAGCATGGCCCTGGTCCTAACCGGGGATATATGGGTAATGCTTTGTTTAAGAACTTGAATGCTCATTCCTTTCTTCAGTGTTTCGTATTCTGAAGTGGGAAGTTTCTCTAGTTTCACTGTAGAATATATTACTCTTTAGCATGAAGTATACTTGAGTTATCTTTTGTTGTTGGTTTTGGTTTTATTTTTATATTCATTACCATGCTTTACCTGTCTACTTATTTTATTCTTGTTAGTATAGTATTCCAGAGGTATTCCTGAAATCTGTGTTGAAAAGAGAAAACAAACACTTAAAATTTCCTTGGTAAAATCAAATAATGCGAACTTCTGCAGAGATACATTTAAGGTTTTTTTCCTCTGTCGGGGTAGAATCATAGAATGGTTAGGG
>NW_010251699.1:0-3454 GCF_000690775.1 Eurypyga helias | reverse complement strand
AACCATTCTATGATTCTGTGAAAGGCATCAACTAAAGGTTATATATGTATACTATTATTCAGATAGTATAGCTTTTCTTTAAAGACTGCTTGTCACCCTTCTGTCAGTAGTGTTATTCAAGATGTAACGTGGCTGATTTGGGAACACTTCCAATCCTAATGGAATTATTCACCACTTCAGAGAATTGGAGTTTAGCCAGGGTACCTACACTTAGTTTTACATGGAAGGAAAAAACCTGAAATGTGGTAGTGAATAAGAGCATGTAAATATTTCAGCTTTAGAAGTTTCTGGGCTATAGTGCATGATGAAACAGGGCTGTACTCAATCTAGAACCAAAAAGAGCTGCTTCAGCCACAGAAATTAACTGGCAGTAGGGAAATCAAATCTGAAAGGTGAACATGCTGTAACCACTTGAGATGTGGTTCTGCAGTCTGGATCATATTGCTGAGCTTATGTCTCCTTTGCCCCAATGTGAATTGGCCCTTCTTAGTTGTGATAGATAGCATTAGCATTCATTTTCATAGCTTAAAACTCTCTACCTTGTAATGGTCTTAAAAAGCTGTGCTTGCAGTCTGTCTGCTATATCAGTAGCTTATAATGCTTAAGTTAATTAGAAAACAAATTTTGCAGCTTGTGTTCAGCACAAGCTATAGCACATCCTGAAAATTATTTGGGAGTTAGGTATGGCTCGTCAAGCAGGTAGATGTATCATCTTGCTCTTGGCAGAGTTTTACTGATTGGAAGGCTTATGTCCAATTTAACAAAAGGGAAAAGCCTCTTAAGATAATGTTTTGATCATGTGTATAGCCGTGTATTGCTCAAACCATACTGTAAGAACTGAAATACCCTAAAGCTGATGGTTCTCCTGCTGCCTCCCTTCCATTTTTTTCCCCTTCGAAGATTACAAGTACCACTTGGGGGAAGGGTTCTGCACGCTTGCCAAGTGCTTCATGCCCAAAGCAGTTTCTTAAAGAGGGTATAACAATCAAATCCCTGATTTAACGGGGATTATGTGTTTTGTTCTCATTCCTTTTATGTAAAATGATAATAACACTCCTGTGAGTCAGAGCAGTATTATGTGGATAACTTGTGCAGACATGGTTAGTGGAACAGAAGCCTGTAATCTGATGCATGTGAGAGCAAACTGTTGGTCTTTCAGAAATGTTAGTGTGAGTCGGCCTTGCTGCTCTTTTCACTTTTACTCTTTCCTGAGAGGGGATTACTAGGAAAGAGAAGAAACCAAAGCCCCAATGTTTCCCAACGCCGCCTGCCCCATAGCAGGAGGCTAACTAGAAATGAAATGTGGTGGAAAGTTAAACTTTCCTTTTGCCTGTTGAGTTAAATTGAGTGACAAAGCCAAAATTGACGAAAGAGAACTTCGTAGTGGCTGCAGTGTGTGTGTGGAATGCCATTGCAGCATGCCAGTTGGTTGGAATTCGTCATATCGACAGCTCAGAAAGTACGTGTTTGTGTGGTACGAATGGCAGGAGTTGGTAACTGACTGCTCCCTAGATAAAACTTTGGGATACTTGGGTATTCCAGATGCAGGCCAACTGCTGCTCATTTGAAAATGGGGAAAAAATAGTAGGGGGATGAGTCTTTTCCTTACTGGTGATCTTGCAGTGAAGTTTGTTCCTCTAGTAGCTGCTGGTATGAACAGCTGCTGACATACACAGCATAGCTAGCTGACTAGTCATTGCCCATTTAGATTGTTCTATCAGTGTGTCATACTTCTGTTTAAATAAACAATGTCCGTGATATCTGCATACCTGGATGTGTTCTGAGACATTTCTTCAATTCCCAGAGAAGAAGGGGAAAAATAATCCCAACAAATTATGCCAGCAGAAGCTTTTAACAAACCTCAGAATCTGGTCAGCCTAGCAGGGAAGACAAGGCTTGTTGTCGTCATGTCTGGGTAAAGATCTTGTTGATCCTGAGGTCGGGAGAAGGTTACTTCATGCCCCTGTTTCCTTCGCTGTCTGCAGGGCTTGTTTCAAAAGCGTGGTGGTGGGGAAGGTGGTTAGAAGACAAAAAAGACTGCTTATCTCTTCCTAGAACCTGCTAGATCTGTTTTATGTCAGTAGGATAAGCAGGAACTTTCATTTGTTTAAGATAAGTGTAAGGTAAAATAGCCTGTAGAAGGAAAAGTGTGTAACTGCCTGCACAAAAAAAAAAAAGGTCAGTCTCGTGTGTTAAGTGTCAACATTGGCGAAGCTTTCTCGCTATTTGCCACTACTCAAAGTGGAGCTGGGTGGATCTACCCCTCACCCCAAATATGATTAGGGAATTGTGCAAGACACTTACTAATAGTAAGTTTAATGTTGAAACACTGCAGTCAATAAAATCATCCATATGAGGATTAGTGAATTGGAAAGGCTCTGGCAGCTTTTCCTTCTATGTAAGTGTAAGGCTTTGTAAGTGATCGTGGGTTTAACCTACTGGTGGAGAAAGAATATGGAGAAATTGAGAGTACTGTCTTTAGAAAATGGGTTTCTGTGTAGTTGCTGATAGTGTTAAATAGATTGACTTAAATGTTTATTTGCAATAATTGTAGAAGTCCTCAAACCTTTCAACCCCACTGGTCTTCAGAGTTGTGCAAGTCTAGCACTAGAGGAGAGAGCAGGTGCTGTGGAAAAATGTTGATTGCTGAATGCAGAGAAAATTGGCATTAAGGAATACGGTGTTTCAGCTTAAGAGCAGGACTAGCACTTTATTAAACCACGTCCTCATGGCACTGAAATTCTAGGAATATTTCCCTGGCAAGCGTGTGGAGTGCTCTGGCTTACTCAACACAGACGTGCTGAGCTGCAGCTCTGTCTGGCACTTACTCCCCTCCAGATCAATGGAACGGGTAATACGAATGTTAGTGGAAGCTTTGAGTCAGATTTGGACAATCCAGAGAACTTGAGGATAGAAGGGATTTACTGGCTAAGCCAGTGGGTGGTTTTATTTGCTTTGATGTGGGAGTGTGCATAATGTTTTGCTGGCCCTCCTGGTTTTTTTTTTTTTTTAAGGAATCATTCCATAATTCAGTAGTTATATTAGGAAGATTCCCTTATCATTCTGCCTCTGCCAGGCTTATTGTGGCTCGACAAAACAGGCTTTCGTCTGATTTATCCCTGTCTACTGTCATTTCTAACACTTTAATTTCTCACCATTTAATGTTCCACTGTGCCATATGTATTTAGCAGTTTCCTAGTCCCCTGTTTTGCTAAGGCGGTTTATTTCAGACTCCTGCACTTTGCCTAAATGTTTCTGCACATTCAGGTGTCCTTAAAAAGAAGTTGTAAGGAGACAAGATAGCAGTCTTGTTTACTGAGCTCCAGTGTTCAGCAATTCGCTTAGGAAATAATGCACTTCACAAAATGCTGCCAAACAGAACTTGCTACTTAAAACATGCTTTTTCTTGCAAGTGACAGTGCAAGACAAATGGTGGATAGAGAGCAGCCCTGAG
>NW_010251698.1:0-3831 GCF_000690775.1 Eurypyga helias | reverse complement strand
CCCCCCCGCGCCCCAGTGCATTTGTTTCCATTCAGTAAGTGTTTTACTACATGTAGCATGATGGGGTATTGTTTGTGCACAACCTGGCAGGTGTCAAAGCTCCTTTCATCATCTTAATGACACATAAGCATCTCTAGGACCTTCAGTGAGTACACCTACCTTGCAACAAAGAGACATCCCATTTATTTTGTAAATGCAGTCCCTATTCCTGCCCATTTTCTGCTTATGGATCCAGAGCACAGCACTTTATCATTTAATCTTTCTTTCTTTTTATCCATGCTCTTCCCAATATCTGTAAGGTAAGTTGCCAAGGAAAAAGGTGGGCTCAGTCCTTTTATTTCTGTTTCTAGCTACTCAGCACAAGTAGCTCAGTGATTTAGCAGACACACAGGCACAATTGGCTCTGAGGACACGTATGTGCCACTTAGAATCCCCTTAGGAGCTGGCTGTATCTCTGCTGGAACTGTTGCAAAAGAAAAATGCATTTGTTTAGCTGAGCAAAACACAGTGGGACCTCAGTGGTCAGTCCATGGTCTACGAGTTCACTAGTTTCATGGAGGGACAGCCTGGATTCCCCACCAGTTAGGGCAGAAATCAGATTAGAGGGGTGAGATCTGGGGTGAAGAGCTGGTCAGACAACCATAGTGCAGTGGAGGAGACCTGTACTGTACAATAAGAGACTTGAAGGGTCTGTACTCATGGTGCATTAAGAAAGTAGGACCTTGATAAGGTCTGTTGAATGTGAGCTGGCAAAGTATGTTCCTTTATAACTGCTCTACCCCAGACTGGTGCAGCCATCATTTTCTGAAACAATCATCATTTACACTAAAGTTTTCCATGCTTGGTCTTTCTCCAAAGGCAAATTTCATTGTCAGGTTTTAGCAGAAACCCTGCTGCTGCTGCTTGGGTGGGCACATGTAAGGAAGAAGGATCTTTTTAAGACATCTGAATTTTATAATGCAGTCAGAAAAAAAGAGTGGCTGAAGTCTGGTACTTGGAATGAACATAAGTCATCACTAATACCAAGCACAGTTGAGCTTTTGCAGGGCAATATGAAGTATATATTGCTTTAACCCATTTGGTTAAGGCCAAGAATGAAGTGACTCAGTGTCCTGGCTGGTTACAGAAATGCTGTTTCTCCATGAAGAACTGATTTGAATATTGAGCTATGGTTCGGTGTCATTGATTTCAACATGTGGTGGATCAACCCCACAATTTCAGAGCAACCTCAATTGCCCAGAGAACTTGCAAGCCCTCCTGGCAGAGTTGTGCAAGACCAGAGGGTTAGTTTGTTTTGTTTTGTATAATGGGGTTGTAACCTTGCCAAGCAAAGAGGGAGACTGCACATCAGGAAGGACAACTTTTTTCCCAGTTTTAGTGCTGTGCTGAGATCACAACAATCTTCAAGGGCAGATCTTTAAGGCTTTTTAAAAACTGCTTTTGGTAACATGTCTCTTTGGGGTGTTGAATTACAGCAAAGCTCGCATTTCCACTATACACTCTTAGATAAATCAGGAATTTTACTTGAGGCTTGCTCTACAACCTTGGAAAAGGAGTTTCACTTTTTTGGCTACCTCTAAGAGGACAAGAATTAGAAATGAGCTGACAGCAAATACTATGTAAAGATAAGAAATTACTGAGTTACTACAAATACTTGCTTTATTACTATCATTCTTATTATTGAATTAGTAGTTGTGGAAAAGATCTGTAATGTAAGAGGAAATAGAGGACTGAAAGGAATAATTTGACTGAAAAGGAAGAGAAAGGTTTTAGATCATTAAGAATCCTCTTTATAGTCCAGTCCAAGAAAAATACTCAATAAAGTTATATTAGTGGTAATATAATGATCTTCCTGGTAGCAAAACTGGAGGTAGTTCTGCTATCATTTCTCATTATTCTTATCTACTACTGCCTAAGTAACAATCCAGAACTGCCCTGAGTCAGTTTGTACCCAAAGCGAACATCAGCATCCTTCTTGAAAGCATTCCAGATGTAACCAGGGTCGTAAAACAAAACAGAAAGTTGACGGGTTTATTGTGATGCACGTTACAATCAAGTCATTATCTGATGGATCATCTGCCTTTTATGATCCATGATGAAAAATATAGCTGTCATATGAGAAATAGATTTCTCATCATAAAACTTACCTCTGTAATTTCAGCACCTGAATAAGTGCTGCCTCAGGTGTTGATTGTGCTAGTAAACACTGTCTGAAGAGTGATTTCCCCATCTGTTTCCCCTCCTTCCATTTAAATGCACAGTTTGGCAAGAAGTGTGTTTCTGCAGTTCCCTTTCCTTCAGCAGCTGCTGCTATTAATGATCTCATAGGAGGAGGTTCCTGATGGATAGCTAGTGATGCAGGAGTTCACCTGGGGAAAGAAAAGCCTTTGCAAGGTATGTAGGTCAGTGTTTCCGTAGACAGCTAGTGAAGCAACCTCTCATGGGGCAGTTAACTCTCTGGTGGAACAAATAGCTTCAAGTCACTGCTGCCATTGAAAGGTGCTGAATTCATGTAAGTCGTTTAACTCAGGTTTCCAGTGCAATTAGTGAGAGCAAAGTTTATGTAGATTTTGTATCTCAGCATTGGTTATGCTCTTAACCTGGCATCTGGGTTAGATGTCTAAAATTACAGCTTTCAAACCCCTCATGCCGTGTTTATGTACATCGTTTTCTTGATGGGAGAAAACAAGATGCACATTGAGGGCATAGATCAAAACATTAGATCCTCAGAAAGCTGCAGTGGTTTCACCACTACCCCTAAGACTTCTGGTATAAATTGCATGAATGTTAAAAGCAAGGAAACCTCTTCGTCTAATGTGATGATTGAACCACGGGAACAAATTTTCCTCTTGGATTTGTGTTGCGGACCCCCTATGTTAGGGAGAGGTTATACGTTTCGGCGTGCTGACAGACACTATTACATACTGTGCTTTATTCACCTCTGTTCCACTGGCCTCCAATAGCTCTGTGTGCCTCTGAATCCCTCTGCCTTTGACACTTCTGCTGGTGAGACTCCCAGCTGGGGGAATGGTTTTGCTAAAATGGGTGCTTTTCACCAAAAGAATAAATTATTCCTATACTACTGTCTGAAAAGGGTGGATCTGGAGCCAATTTAGTGAGCATAAGTTACAATTGACTTTGGAAGTAATAACTTACGCTTTGAGCTTCCTCAGATGTATAGCCAAGGAGCTGTCTGACTGCATGTGTTTTTACACATCTTTCAGCTAAATTAGAAATCCAAGTGCAAAACTTAATGTGTGGAGGTATCTTGGAGATTTGTGACCTTCCCAGAAAGACTTTGGTTCCATAAACCAGCCAGAGGGTCTCCTGGTTTCATATACCTTCTTCTTTTTTTTTTTTTTTTGGTCACATATGGCACATTGGTAAATAGTAAATGGAGTTTATTATATCTTAGTTAATGAATCTGAGTATAATTTTCCCCAGTCCTGGCAAGCAATCTCTGCTGGAAAGCTGATTAGTGGAGGGAACCAACAGAACACCCTCTCCACAGGTGTGACCAAAGAATATATACTTCAATCAATATGTGTGAGAGGTAGAAAAGCCTTAGGACAGCTGAAGACAGGGACTGCACTGATATGGGGAATAAGAAGACAAGGGGTGGAGCCTTGAAGGAGATGGGGAGGAAGGTAATGATGGAAAAAGAAAAAAAACATAGTAGAAAAACATCAAAGGGAAGAAGAAATAAAAGTAATAATGAATTGGAGATACTGGGAATGTCCAAGCATGCTTGGCCCAAGGAGGAACAAAGCTGGGTATGCCCCCAACATAAGAAGGATATGGACATATTGGAGCAAGACCAGAGGAGGCCAC
>NW_010251697.1:0-8582 GCF_000690775.1 Eurypyga helias | reverse complement strand
ACCCAAACCATCCAGTGATTCTATGCTGGGAAGCAGGAGTGGGCAGGCACAGACAAGCAACAGTTTCCTGTGCAATTCCTCCCCAGCCTCCTCTACAAGGCCATTCTGGCCCTTGGGAAGGTTGCAGAACTGGCACCACAAGAACAAGAAGGAAGATGAGCAGCCATTTAGTGACAACCTTAGTCTCCCACAAGTCAGTCTGTTTTGGCTGTATTTAAGAGAAATTTAAGCCATTTTTTGCTGCTTTTAAGACAACAGGTTGTGATGATCTGGCAAGTAGAGGCAGGTTTGCTGAAGGACCAAGAGAGAGATAATAAGAAAACACTGATGAAAGCTCTCTTATTTCTCTCACTGTTTTGAAATACAAGCTTTGCTGGGCACTGCCTCTGACACAAGACCATGGAGGGAAACTGAAAGTCTTGAAATAAAAGCACTGAAGTAGGGGGAATTTAGATGTCTCACTTCAAACAGCTGCACCCCTGCAATACTGCCCAGATGTTCTTCCAAACCAAAGCAGCTCTCCAGCCCTGTGAGAAAACAGCCCAACCTACTCTGGTATGAGCAGGGGATGCACCCCTAGTCTCCCGCTTAGCCCCAGAAAAAGAACAGTGCCAGACCTTCGAATCGTTCTGTCCCTGCACTGTGTCATCAGCTCTTCTCCCTTCTGGTGCAGCTGCTGCCCTGGGTAGTAAATGTCTTCAGGGTGCTGTTGTCCCACCCCAACCTGCTCCATCTCGAACCTGTCCTCCAGTGCCAGGCTCCACACACGTTTTTGCTCTTTCAGGCGATCAGTTACAGCCCAGTACTTGGCAACTGTTTCTTCCAGGTCTCTTTTCTGGTCTTCCGTCTTGCACATCTCAGCCTTGCAGTTTTCCTCACTGTCCTTCCTCTCTCTCTCAAAGTTTTTCCTCATTAACTCAATTTCCTCCTCGTAAAAGTTTACCTGTTGGGCAGAGACAGGATTTGGACATTAACACCATGTTCCCAAGAGCTCCCCTCTCCTCCAATAGCTCTGACACAGATTGATCGATTGGTCCCTCCCAACAAGGGACACTCTTCAGGCAGTTCTGGGCCCTAATGAACTTAGGGCAATAACAGTCTCAAGCGGCAGCCTCTAACAAGAGCTACCAGTGGGTCCCAGCTCTTCCCAGCAAGCAGCACAGTTCTCCCCTTTCTCCTTGTTTGAAAGGGACCCCAGAGAGGAGAAAGGAGAAGCAAGGGCATCACACACCACTGCTGCTCATATCCTTCCTCCACCCTGCTGAGTGTTCCCTTGTCCAAGATGTGGTGGTGAGTAGCTGCTGCTCCCCACAGCTCCCCTGTAAACACGAGAGTCCAGGATTTGGTGAGCACAAAGGCAGGACTGTGAAGCAGGCAGAGGATATGCAAGCAGCTTTGTGCTCCTTGAACTGTTCCTCACCTGCGTGGTAGTTCAGGATTTATGCTTGCAGTGCTGCAGTGGAAACCCAGCAACCATCCCCAACCTCCCAGTTCAGCTGCAAAAGGAGGAGCAAAGGTAGAAACTGAGGCCTCTCCCATGAGCACTCAGTGCTGTCTGAAAGGAGGGCTAACCTTGGGGTAAGCAGGGTAAAAGTGTGCTGCAAGGGACACAGGAGCCAGGGACACAGGTCTCTGATATTCCCCGTGCCCTCAGGAGACTGCTTATCCTCTTGGTCCTGTTGCTGGTTTTACTGCGACAGCAACGCTGAGTCGAGTTAATCTTTCCTAATAAGGAGCAAGACCCATACAAACACTTTGCAAGGTGACAAAGAATTCCACAAAGCCTTTGCCAGCCAGCGAGGGCTCCAAACTCTCCTACCAGCTAAGACAGGCAGGAGAAGCACATACAATAACCCCAGCAGAGAGTCAAGGTGCCGCCCCAGACTGAGCTCTCCAGCAGCCCTCCTGGAGCAGACACCCCATCAGCCATGCCCTAGCAGCGTGCTTACCAAGCAGTTGTGCCAAGAGGTCAGGACATCTGCCCCCACGCTCCTCACCTTGGTTTCCAGCTGCGCCTTCAGGTCCTGCAGCTGCTCTTGGAGCTGCTCCATTGAGAGCGCTGTCTCTGTGCGTGCAGACATGGGAACCAGGTGGCTGGGAGAGCGGCACGCTAACAGGGAGGCATCCTGTGAGGACAGGTCTACAAGACAGGACAGGCCTGGCTGTCCTGATCAGGGTGGCTGCAGCTTCATCAAGTCAACTTCATACAACCCCAAAAGATGGAGATCCCCCACCTATAGAGCAACCAGTCCCAGGCCTGCATCACCCCTCCAGGCCAGAAGTTTTTTCCCAATGCTCAGCTTGAATCTCCCAACCCACAGTTTGAGGCTACTTCCTCTTTATTATACTGTGTTTCCTCAACATCCTCAAAAGATGTGCCTGTTCACTCCCAGCTGTCTAGTCCACTGGTCACCATCACCAGCTCTGGAGTTGGAAGACCCTCCTTCCCACCATCTCCCTCCTCCTCACCACTCCCTTCTTCTCCCCCCACAGCTGCCCAGTGCCAGAACTGGCAGCAGCAGCTAAGCCCCAACAAGCTGCCCCACAATCCCATGGAAACTTCATTCTGGAGGGAACCTTGTTCTTGCTGAGAAGATGGAGAGGCTCCTGCATTTTACCTCCTGCTGGCAGCCCTCTCTCAGCCCTGCTCTCCTGTAGCTGGAGACGCAGCCTTTCCAGCTCCCTCCACAGCACTCCATTCTGGTCCCACAGCACCTGAAACACAGACCGGTCATGATGCAGCTGTGAAGTTCCCTGGGGCTGCAGGGGGCCAAGCGCCCACAGCTCCTAGCAGCCATGTCTACTCAGGGTCTCTTGCAGCATGAAGAGCAGAGCTCCCTCACCAGCACAGTCAGAGAATAAGGCAGAGGGATTTTCTTTCATCCCAAACAGGCAGAGATGAGAAATTTTGGGAAAGCCAGAGAAGAAATACAAACCCAGATTACTGTGACCACTATTACAAGAACCATTACCAGACACTGGGAAGCATGAAGAGCCACAAGCAACTGCCCGCACATGCAAAATCACACAATACCAGGGGCTTCTGTAGACACCTCGGAGGGTTGGACCACCTGAAACCCCAACAAAACCATTGCTAGCAACCAACACAGAAGAAACACCGTGACCGCAGTGTGATCCCTCACACAGCCCAGAGGTTTGTGTTTACACCCTCAAAGACACTCCTGTGGGCGTCTGGCCTAGCCAACAAGCACTACTGTATGCAGACAAAGCAACAGCAGGATTTACGGTGAAGCAAGTCCCACAGGGCTCTGGGAGGGAGCATTTCTAGTTGCCGAAGGAATAAAGCGAGGCGTGAAGGTGATAATCCCATGGGGAGCAGAGCACAGGGCAGGTCCTGCTGCCTGCTTAGCACAGAGACACCCTCAGGGACCAGCACAGGAGTTTATCCCACCTCCGTGCCAACATCAGCCTGCAGCAAGGTGCCCCGCGGCTGAACACCACACTGTGAGCACCACAACAGTTCAATGAGCCACTTCCATGAGGGTGTCTGGAGCTGGGCAACTGCTTGTTTCACTTCAAACACTCCATCCTGTACCAGAAACAAGAGCATACAAAACATCCTGCTCCCTATGGACTGTCCACTTTGAGCAGCCATCAAATTAGATCCCACATGTTGCCACCCAGGAAACTGATGGGCTGCAAGAGACTATGAACTAGGATACTTCCAAAGATCCCAATTAATATCTTGACAAATGCAAACCCAGTTTGCCTAATCTCCATTCTAAACAGGAGAGCAGGGCCCAGGGTGGGGGGCCTTCCCAGGGACAGATGAAGCCTGAAGGCCGAACCTCTCCAACCGTCAGCATTCTCATGGACAACTCTGGGGCTGCTCAATGGGAGGAAAAATTGCAGCATCACGTATCTTCAAGCCTCTGGTGCCACCTGGAGCAATTCTGCACGGGATAGTGCTCCAGCATGTCTGCCTCTAATTATAGCTCCAAGGGTGCCTGTCTGCTGCATCCGTGAAACAGCTCTGCTGAAAATGGAGACCTCAGCCCCTTCTGGGGGGATCTGATAGGTCACCGTCTCCACTCAGTGGTGTTCCCCAATCACGTACAGCACTTGGAAACAAATGGGCAATGCAAAAAGCACAGGACTCGGGAGCCAAGGAACAGAGTACCCAGTAACTCACAACATGCAAGATACACAAGTCACTGAAAAGTGAGAGAAGGGAAATAGAGGCTGTGCTCACTTCCCAGAGAGCCCAAAGTTCTGGGCTGGAGCAGAGCACCCTGCAGGAGGTGCAATACGCACAACACTAATGCCTGGCCCACACACACACATACCAGGTACCTGGACAGGCTCACCTTGACTCTCTAGCAGAGTCCAGCAGCAAGAAGTTTTGCAGGAGTTGTTAAAGTGGGGCAAGAAGGAGGAAGGTAAAAACAAAAAGATGGGACAATTTAGCTGATAACATGCTTTCCAAAGAATAAAAACAGCTTTCTCCCTGCGTTCAAGAAGAAATGCAAGAGCCCAGTGTGTTCTGTCCTTATACACAGAGCTACATGGTTCCCGAACAAAACGGCCCATGGTTACAGGGTGGCAGGAAAGGAGGAATTTAAGACTCACCCCTACTCCCCCTCCTGCCAGTATTGAATCGAAGGAACCAGCACATGGAGGGCTGCAGGAGTAAGGAGACAGGCTGCTTCACTGGGAGTACAGGTGTGTCCTGCCTCCCGCCAAAGGACTGTGAGGAAGGCAAGAGGGATCCCCTCTCTGCACTCTGATCAGGGTTGTCTCCTTCCTCTCCCCTGGGACAAAGTGCCCAACAGATATGCCGATGAGAGCTGCATTGTCAAACAGCATTCCTGGAGAGCTGCCCACCCGTACCTGGCACTGCCGCTCATACTCCAGGACAATCTCTGCAAAGCACTCACTCTGGTTCAGGAGCTCCGGGCTCCGGGGCTCCACCTGGCCCAGCTGCAGAAACACAGGGAAACACTTCTCATCAAGGGAATTATCCCCTCTCCAAATGAAGAGGCAAAAGCTCTACTAAATCACTGGAGTCATGGTGCTCCACCCCTAGATTCAATGGAAGGGTTCCTATCGACACCCATGGGATGTTGTGGATGTTGTTGTGGATGCCCCATCCCTGGATGTCTTCAAGGCCAGGCTGGATGTGGCTTTGAGCAACCTGGTCTAGTGGAAGGTGTCCCTGCCCATGGCAGGGGGGTTGGAACTAGATGATCTTTAAGGTCCCTTCCAACCCTAACCATTCTATGATTCTATGATTCTGTGATGGGTCAGATGCAGAAAGAGGAGGAAAAACATTTTTCTTCATGTGTGAGAGACATCAAACTACAGGCAGGCTAGCTTTCCCAAACTGCCTAGCAGAATCACAGACTCCTTTCATTCCCCAGATCCATTTTACCAGGTGCCTTGGTCAAGTGGAAGACCCTAAAACTAATCCTTTATTTCAATACTTGTGAAAGCTTTTCTTTTCCGGAAGCCAAACTCCACATCTCCCACTTAAAGACTGCAGATTTGTAGAATTTTCTACAACTGCAAACTTCCCTCATCCTTGTTTTTCCAAACTCCAAAAGGCCTAAGCCAGTATTTCTTCTTCGCAGGTTGTGATTAATGTGCAGGAGAGTTCAAAGACAGGGAGACCCTAACAACCGATCCAAAAATAAGCAAGATTTCATAGAAAAAAAAGTCCATCTTTTGATGAGTTCCTGAAAAGTTCCTATTTAACCACAACAGAGAAAGAAAGGCTACCTTGTCCTTCACAACACGGTTGAGTTCTTTCTGCAGCTCCAACAACAGCTTCTCAGAGTCTGCCAGTTTTCCAGCCGTCTCCGTGACCTTGTTGTGCAGCTGCGTGTTCTCCTGCAAACAGAAGGGAGAAGATTCCCTTGAAGCTGTGGGTCCTCCTCCTTCACCAGCCACAGGCCTTCCGCGGGAGGCTGTAGAACAACTGGCACTTCAGCGAGCCGTGGGCTGGGGCTTGGCTCATCTCCCCAAAGGACAGGCACGGGAGGGAGTTTTGCAGAGTAAGAGCTAGACAGCCCCACAGGCTCATCCCCACCTCTGCTTCACAAAGCCAACAAGCCAACAAAGGCAGCAAGGCCTGCGCTATCTCCATCTGTACTTCTACGCTGAACAGCACTGGGAAAAAACCCAGGCGCGCGGACGCCACCATCTCCGCTCCTGGCACGGTCCCTGGCACAATTTTGGCATCAGCCACCAGGTGTTCAGGTGTTGCCAAGGGCCAAACCATTCCCAACAGACAACTCATGGGTTTAATAATGTTACGGCAAGGGAACAAGCTCTGTATTGAGTTCAATAGTATGGATGTGGCTGATGGTTTTTCTGCATTAAACTCCTGCCCTTCCCAGCAAGAGCAATACAACTACCCATCTTTGTCACCACCTCTGCTCTGCCTTCTCTGAAAAAGTGAAGATGTTTCATCGAGGGCAGTTTACTAACCTTCATCGTGTGGTTCAGTCTCCCACGCAGGCTGGCCTCCTTGCCCCGGAGTAACTGTGTGTCAGCCTCCAGCTTCACTTTGCGATTGACTGCTTGCTGCAGAAGCCGCTCTTTTGCCTCTATTTCTGCCTGAACATCCCTGGGGACAAAAAAGCAACATGGCTGGGGCACCCAGGGCGTGTTCTCCGACGGCCACGAGGCCCAGACCCTCCCTCTCACCATGCACAAAGCAGGACATGAGAGCTTTGTTAGAGGGATGCTGGGACTGGGGGGGTGTCTTTAGGGTCTTCTCTACCATTGACACAATGGCAAAACAAGTGGGAAATTCATAACGGGAAACTGGGACGGGAGGGAGAGGCTGTGGGCACCCACAAGAAAACCATTTTCCCTGCCCTAAGAGGAAGACCTCTCCTACTTGAGCTTTCTCTGGGTGTGCTCGAGAGCGACGTACTGCTCATCCAACTCCCTGCCAAGCTGCAGGCAGCGTCTCTGTGCTTTCTCCAAGTCCAGCCTTGCCTTGTCCCTCTCCCTGGCGATCTGCCTCATCTGGGTCCTGCAGGCACGGTGAGCAGAGCATTAAAAGACATCTCACAGAAACCACAGAAGGAGCAGCACAGTGAACAGCACCCTTACCTGAGGCACTGCATTTTGTAAGCATAGGTGACAGCTGCATGCTGAATGCCGCTCCTAGGGACCATGAGTGTGCTGTCCAGAGGTGAAGGCAGCTCTGCCAGGCTCACCTGCTCCTCCGTGCTGCCACTCAGCCTCTGCAAAGACAGCTCAGCCTGAAATCACCTTCTCCCTCTTCTAACTGTGCCAACATACACCATCTGACCTCCACCCTTTCAGAGATCTGCCCCCATCTCAGGCAGACTTAGATCACATCCACCCCCGTTTTCCCAGACCTGGGTCTTGTGAAAACTCTCCTATGTCCGTGCTTTGTTAGATCTAGAAGCTAAAATTGGGCTTAGGTCAGTTTCAAAGGCAAATGAAAAAGCAGACCCCAGAAAGCTGATACCAGAACCAGTAACATCTCCAAGAGAACCAATTTCATACCAGGTTTAGAGGAAGCCTGTCCTCACAGAACTGTTACCTCAAACTCTTAAGCCAAAGGAAACTGAAACAATTCTTTTTCTTTTTAATTTTTTTTTAGTGGTTTTGCTCAGGGCCCTGGATGGAGCTGCCCCGGCTGTCAGGGTTATATTCACTTCTACCTCGGGGCATTAAAGCAGCACTCCCAAAGCATTTGCAAATGCCTTGACAGTCCTCAGAATTAAGTGCACTAAGGAGAAAGAAGTATCTTACATCAAACAAAATGTGGATGAAGCTTGCTCCATGTACTAAAAAAGGAACAACCTGAGTCACAAGAAGTGTGGAGATGTCAGCTCTTCTGAAGCCAGTGAATTGGGGTGAACTTTCCCTTCTGCTAGGAGATATGCACACCTCTCCCTCACATAGAAACACAAGGTTTGACAGCGCTCTATTCTTCTGTATTACTATCCCAAGCCACCTGTATAGGGTCTGCTCCTAATCAGGCAGCTCCTTGGGGGCCTTTTGTTCAGCATGTGGTGGGCAAACAAGTTGAAGACTTATTGAATACTGGATCCCAGCTGCTTGCATAACACGGACAGAGGAATGGAGAGGGCATTGGCTGATGAAAAGCAGAGCAAAGCATGGATGGATCTCTGTTGAGAACATTCATCTCATGATGAACTCTATCTCATGCAACTGCCTGGTCTGAGCTCACGTTTGCAGATTAACCCTCGTTGGACACCCCCAGGCTTGCAGGGGAGGTGATACAGGCTGACAGTCCATTTTAACCCTGCCAATTGCCTGGGGTGCTCCTGGATCTGGACACTGGGCTTTTAAATGGGCAAGACAAGCTGTACGAACAGACTTCAGCACTTAGGGTCTTCCAAGGGGTACGCAGCAACACACAAGCAGAGATCAGAGCCCATCCACCTCATCTTCAAGTGACATGTTAAGCATGGCAGCGAACCGGCGTTCCCCACCAGTAATCCCCATTCCCCACGTCCGGGTGTCTGAAGAGGGCCTGCGGCCTCACGCGAGACAAAGGGGCCGCGCAAGCGGCGGTGCCGGCAGCCAGCTTACAGCACACTGCGCAGACGCGG
>NW_010251696.1:0-932 GCF_000690775.1 Eurypyga helias | reverse complement strand
CCGGGGCGGCCTCGGGCACAGCCCCGGTAAGTGCCCCGGAGCAGGCAGCGTGTGACACTGCGGCACAGGAGCCCTCTGCAGCTGGGGAAGTTCAGAAGGCGAGTTTGCTGCTTCACCTCACACACCTCTCACGCCCAACTTTACGAGACTGTTTACAACACAAAAAGTGTATCCAATACAGCCTCTCCTCTCTTTTCCCTTTCATCTCATGTCTTCCCACCTCTGTGCTTTGTCACAAACAGATCACGCCTACTGTACCTCGAAACCTTCCAAATCCCGTAGCCAACGGGCTCCTCTCATCACTTTGCCGAGGAAATGTTGTCTTTAATTTGTAGGGATTCATTTGAGCGGAGGCTGTTATGTCTCCAACCTAGGCTTTAGAAAGTAAACTGTCCCCTCTAGAGAACTGAAAAAAACCCCACAATACAACCCCCCACCCCCCGACAACAAAACACTCCAAAAAACCAAACAAAAACCAACCAAACAAAAAAAACCCCAACCCTAAACAGACACAAAAAAAATATTTTTTTCTGTATCTTTTGTTTAATCCACTGTCAGCGAAACGGTGTGGGTGCTTCAGGCTGAAATACTTTCCGCAGTAAAACTCACACCGCGGAGGATGGCTTTCCAACGCCTATTGCCTTTTTTTCTGCGGCGAATCATTCACCGTTGCCTTATGGATCTGTCCATCCTCTCTGGTCCGATATAGAGAACCCTTTCCAAACAGCCAATTACTGACCGGGAACCTATTTTTCAAGCCCGGCCAGGCTTACTGCCGCACGCCGGATTGCACTGCCGCTTTATAAACACCTGGCAGCCGCGTGATGAAAAACTACCGGCGACTCCGGAGTGAGCCGGGCCAAGTGGGTGGTAAAGCATCGCCGTGATTGCCTTTCTTTGATTGCTCAGTGAGTCATCAGCAAGGTGCCGTA
>NW_010251695.1:0-3954 GCF_000690775.1 Eurypyga helias | reverse complement strand
AAACCATTCTATGACTCTGTGACTTCTTTATAAATGGAATGAGTAGAAATACACGTGTGTGTATAACAAACACCAGCCGTGACGTCTCACTCATCTTTGTCCTTTACTGAACACCATACATATACCAACACCTATTGATCAACAGAGTCAAAGTTCACTGAAATCAACTGAAATCTTGGGTCTGAACCTGAGTGTGGTGGAATTTATGTAAGGGAATTTTCTATTCATACGCACATGAGCACAAGTAGATAAGTAAAGATGGTATGATTATACTGGGAAGCAACAAAACCCTATTGTCAGAGAAAAATTTGCTTGCTTGTGAGCATGCTGTTCCAAAGTCTTAATGTTTTGAGCAGAGTATTTGTTTGTAAAATTTTAAATATAATAGGACAAAGAAATTCCACTACGTGGGCAGCAAGAAATGGCTTTTTCCTACCCAAAATACACAGATACAAGACAGAGAGGAATTTCAGGCATAATTCTTACCTAGGCATAATCCACTAACTAAGTTTCAAACTTCTTTCCCAAATATCTTTTAATTAACCAGAAAGTTGTATCTAGTTTTAATAGAAAACAAGCACCTTATTCTGTGATGGTTCCATCATATTTCAAATAAGAATAGACTGAAGAAGACGCAGTAAATGGTTATGTTTCTTTTTCAATTAAGATTTTTCATTGCTCAAATTGTGTCAAAATATTTCAGTAGTTATCTAGTTAACTTGCATGGTGTTATAGGTTTTTTAATGACTGATAACAGGTGCTAAAAAGGACACAACTAAGCATTTTGTGAGAAATTATAACTGTCTTGAATTTCTACCTTTAAAATGGAGTTTAAAAATGGCTTTAGGATTCAGTTAGTGCAAGTTTGTTTTATGCTTTCACACAAGTTTAATTTTATTTCATTGTTAATTTATTTCCCCTGTCATTTTTACTGCATTTTTCAAGCCAGCAGTCTCATTAGATAGCTTTTGGCCAAAAACTTGCTGAAACTCCTTCTAAGAATTAAATGTTTCTCAAATAATGTATGATTTTACACACTGTATCTGAAGATTAGCATAATTTCATCTTTCCTGTACTGGCACAGTCTACTCTAAATAACGTAGCTCCATGTTTTCTACATCCTTAGCTCGTTGGAAGGATTTCCACTTTCAAGCCAGAAATAAGTCCTAGATTCAGAATCTCATGACTTATGAGTTGAGCTCTTCTCCATCTCATACAAGAGATAAGCTTTTCCTAATCAAATGTTTGGATAAATGACTCTTCCTTGACAGACCTAAGGGTATTTCACTGTGACCCTTGGCATCAAAAGATTAATGACAAATACTTCCAAGATATAAAAAGAAATTAATCCTAATTAAGATGGTGTTGTCTAAACTGCCAAAATTAAATTCTCCATTATTTTGTTTCAGAAATAATGAAAAATAGCAATGTGATTTTTTTTTAACAATATGTTCCTGGGAATATCTTGTGGCTGTTAGATGAAATAAACAAAATTCTCATTAGTTTCATGACTTTTCACAAACACACTGGCATTATTGAATCAACTGTCTAGTTGACTGAGACCTTACTAATAAACACAGTTCTAGTACTTTGTTATTCTGCTTGTCAGAAATCAACATACATGGTCAAACATATTTCAAAGAATCAGCACTTTGAGATGAAAAAAATTGTCATCTTGGAAAATCTCCAATCAGTACTGCGAGTTAAGAGCAGAACATGATATCCCTGTACAGCTGTCAGAACAGCTTTTACTATAAAGGTTCAATAAGCAATTGTTTTTTTCCAAAAGTCCAGCTGACAAAAAAGTGGGTTTGAGTTCGTGTTTTGTGTGAGAAACCATACTACACACATTAGATAGAATTTTTTAAAATTCTGATCAAATGTTACCCTAAACTAGTATAAAATGATGAAATTTCAGATTCATAAAAATGAGCTTAGGTTACAGAGATCCTCTCTGAAAATCATCATACTGGCTGCAGCTGAGCCTGTTTGGTTTAGTCAGTTGGGTATCCCAGATCATATCCATAATAAGGATAAACTGACTAAGATGCATAATGTAGTAAGACTTTTTATTAAAAAAAATACCTTTCTTTTCTTAGAATTCCAGCTGAATGCACTAAACATCAGAGAAATTTTGGAAAACTCTGGAGAAGGACCTATTTGCACTACAAAACATAACATTGCAGCATTACTATGAATACCTCCTCACAGTTAGAATCAATTTTAGTTTTACAAGCATGAAAAAACTTTATGCAAATACCTCATCCAATATACTAGATTATAGCCAAGACAGGACTTAACATCATATAAAGTAACTATCTGTCTGAATTGCCACTAATGGGAATTACAATTCAGTATTTACGCATTTTACTATCAAAGTCTTTAACTTATTCTAAAGATTAAAAAGCTTGTTCTCTTCACCATTTCCATGATACTTATTTACTGTTCAGTAGCTCTTACTATAGTTTCCCAAACATTTACAACATGATGATACAACAGACATTCATATCAAAATAATTTATATCTGGGAAACAAAGTATGACTGCAACTCCATATAGTTTTTAGAATTTCTAGGCTTATTACAGCTATTACTGTAACATACATCAAGGATTTGGTTGTTCATCTTCTTGGAGAAATGGGATGTCCACCATTTTAGCTGTTTAAGTGACACTTAAAAGACTTACAACTTCAGAAAATGGGAAAACCTGACTATTACAGGTTACTGGGGCACAGTGCAGAGAAAGCTGGTTCCAGCAGCAGTCCACACCATAGGGCTGAGCTGGTCCTATTAAGTGCAAGTGGCTGTCAGCCGGGCCTAACAGAGCTATGAAAGCATCCCTGTACCATGCCCTAACTCACTTTGGATCCCATGACAGTTTATTAATTCAGCTAGATCACTTGTTCAGACCAAGCTAGCTGCATGAAATGTGCAGGCATCATGCTCCCTTAGAACTCAGACTTCTGATAAGTAGATTATGGAGAAATTCAAAGTGCTCTTGCACTGTTAGTATAGGTAAGGCTAGGCATTTTGACTCCAGTTCAGCACCAACATTTGAACTGTATCTGGAAAGGAAATAAATAAAGGACTGTATGACAGAGCAGTGCTACAGTGTGAAGGGCCAGTAAAAGAGGAGAAAGAGTGAAAGGGAAAATAGAAATGAAATGGTTAGTGCCACCAGAGGTGATACAGGAACGGTGGTAAGATCATAGGGCTCCATCTTGTCAGTATGAATCATTTACTCAGACGCATATGTTATACCAAATAAAAACTGAGCTGAGTTACAGAATAGTCATTCCATTTTGAGAGTCTGAATAATGTTCAAGACGCTCAAACTTTTCTCCTCTGGTTTATGAGATCACCAAATCCCTTCATTGGCATTATAGGCTCATAGCTCATAGCTCACAGCTGTCTGCTATTTATTCTGTGTATAATCTTATTTTCAGGAAGTTATAAAGTATGTATGAAAGCTTCCCTAAGGGATGACACTCAGTATTAAAAAAAAAAAAAAAAAAAATCAAGACTTGAGTGATTTATTTCACAAAATTATTTTATAAAATAACCACTGCTTCTAGTTTGGATCTTGTTTAAACTGTAACACAGCCAAAGCATGAATACTTAATAACAGTTGTCTAAACATATGGGCTCATGAAATTGTACAAAAATAAATACCCACACACAGATACGGTTATCCCATAAGGATCTGGAAGTCCTTTAAGAAATTAATGGTCTAAATTTTTCAATCAGAAGTATATTCTTAATACAAACACATATTTACAACCTTTTAGGAACCATGACATAAAGAAGATCTATGTTTCTTATGGGAATCTGTTTAGTCTGTGTTAATAAATATGTAACTAATTAATGTTCATTTTAAAATGTTCTTTACGACTCATAAAATGCAAAGAAGACCAACTTGTTTGCCCTATATTTTTCACAGAACCACAGAATGGTTT
>NW_010251694.1:7640-12221 GCF_000690775.1 Eurypyga helias | reverse complement strand
TGTCTCCGCGAAGGAGGCACCTGCCCGGGAGCTGGGAGGACCCGCTGCGCTCTCGGCCCCTGGGCGGTGGGGTTTCGGTAGAGAGCGGAGGAGTTGCATCTAAAATTAAATTAGAAATTACACAGACGGAGTTTTCCTGACGTTGGAAACAGGTGATCCCGTTACTCTCGAGGGATGCTGGTTCCCATTCGCCAGTTGTGCTCAGCCAAACTTCATCCAGGTGCTGGCGGCGTCGTATCAGACCCCCAGCAGCGTTGTACCCAGTGCTGTGTGTGTAGCGTCATCGCTTTCATCTGAGCAGCCGGGAAACGAGGAAGCTTCCGTGGGTGAAACCCAGCTGGCGAGGTATCCAGCCGGTGTGTGCCGCCTTTCAGGTGCTCTGCGCGTTCTCGTAGGTTTATTCATCTGTCACTGATGAATACCCATCTCTTTCACATCATTTTATATGGATATTTGAAACCAAAGTGCGGTAGAAGAGAAAAAACTGATTCATAGAGCTATAAAACCAAGGTGGTGTCACTTCCTATCATGTATCATGGAAGAACTTTTTTCCATCTTTACGTAGGTGTCAGGTCTCACACAGACTTGAGCAGCGTCAGCCCTGTTCTTTCATGTTGGGACCGCAGTAGTGATGAAAGTGCGAAAAAATGAGATCCCGGAGAGCTGGAGCACCCTACCTTGAAGCTGCAGGCAGCCACAGCGAGCCGGCCGTGGTCTGCTCCGCGTGCTGGTGCCTACCCTCTGGAAATGCATGGAAGGTGGCTGCTGCAGCTGCTGCTAGAAATGTTGCCACCGTGTGAATCCCATTTGCCCAGTCGGTTTAGACTAACCGTACAGATTTAAGAGCGTTCGGAAGATTTAAGGGTATTTGGAAGTTAGTTATGGAAACCTTTACATGCCTTTCCTAGGTATCTGTACCCAGGAAATGCTTGCCATGGAAAAATGTGACGAAGCGTTGGTAGAGCTCACATGCTGCATACGCTTTACATGATATTTATCTGCAAGATTTTGCATAAAGATCCACACTTAGTAACACTCAGAAAGCTTAGACCCTTTCCCTTTGATTTTCTTGTGGCTGACAGCAAAGCTGAGAATCTGTGTGGATGCAGAATGTAAATCACAGTCTTAAAGGCAAAGTTTGTACACTGGATTTAAGAAGTGTTTAAAAAAGTTATATACTTATTACATGGCCAGCCTCTGCCGAGATGCTAGTTATTGGGCAGTTTTCAAGCAGTATTTTGGTTTAATTGACATAATGCTTTGATCTAGGATTATCTTCAGACAATACATTTGATACAAGGGGTTTTAATTGCTTTTAAATAATTGATAAATAATACCTGATTCCAATAGATCTGTTTTTGTCCCAGGCACAGATGTTATCCTTCTAGGAACACGGACATAAAAAATTTAAATACCCCTATGGGTTGTTTCAGTGATGCATTAACATATTTACTGTGGCCTTGGCAACCCTGGAAACCACACAAGTCAGTCGTCATCGGTAGCTCTGAGACAAGAAGTGTGCTGCTGTTGTAGCCCAGGTACAGCTGAGGCAGTTCTACATTTTCATGTCATGGATAGTTTGTGATACTGGTCGTGAGAAGAGGCATTCGTAAACAACACAGACCGGCACCAGGGAGCAGAGAGCACCACAAACCATCTGCATGATCGTTCCCCAGCACAGCGCCATACAGCTACTGAAAGTTTCCTCTCTTAGCTTCCTGTACTTCTGACTGCCTGCTTGCTTTTTTTTTTTTCCCAGTCACGATCTAAGGAGCTGTATTCTATCTGGAGCTGGAGTGACCAAACTTGGAGACTTAAAATATCTCATCATTGTAATGCTAGCAGCTGCATTTAATTGCAGATAATGTGCCTACATTTGAAAATAGAAAATGAAGACAAGCAGTTACATCACTTGCATTTACTGTATCTTTTTGCCAGATGAGGCAATTAGGATTATTTATTTTATACCGTCCAAGAATATCTTGGAAATTTAGCAAAACATATGGATATGCACCAGGCAACACTGGTTCCCACTCGAGTCAACGGTAGGAGTCGTACAGCCAGCAGTTAGTCATGTCTTTGCTTGCAGTCTAAACAGAGCTGCGAGGAAGGCAAGCAGTGAGAGGAAACAGATAAGCCTGGGAAGGAAGAGGATGACAGCAGAGGTCCAAGTCTGATTAAAGGGAAAATCTGGTGTTTCCTTTTCCTTCCACTAGTTTATAACTAGTGCTGCAAATTTACTAGTGGAAATGCACTATGGGGTTTTCAGGTTCTCCTTTAGCAACGCATCGCGGCTGTCGATTATACCCCGCAGTCACAGAATAAGGATGCGCACAGGTAACACTCTAAGTCCAAGGAGATGCCCTTAAACTTTTCATTTTGGTTCTGTTTGGGTTCGGCCCTGACTGAAGTTCTTCCAGTTCTTCTCGAGTTCGACAAAGCCTCAGAAGGATGGTTTGGTTCTATTCCAGTTCAGGGACAAATACGTGTATAGATATGTGGGCCCGTTTGGGTTCAGCTCAGCTCCCCACTAACTGCTCAAGTCTCAAAGGTAACCATGTCGACTAGACAAGTATTTCCTAGACTTCGTTGAGCAATGGACAACGGTCAATACCCCTCATCGGTGTCATCAGACTTGCAGACTTAAACCCTTGTTCTCTCTGGTTGGGTGGGTTGGGGAATGGCCGGTGGTCGTCAGGCCATGCCTTTGAGCACTGCGGAATTCGGGGTACCAAGTCCAAATCCATGGGAACCAAGCTAAGCAGCATCTCTTCTGACAGTGCTGTTCTCCTTCCATGTGGGTTATTCCAGGACAGGGTGACAAATTTTTCAGTTTACCTTACACTTTTTTGAAGCTCACTTCGAAGTCCCAAATCGTTTTAGAAACTCTGTACAAGTATAATGAGACCTTTTTCAAAACCAAAAAAAGCTGTTGAGAAGATCCTTTATTGCTAATTAGAGTCAAGCTGTATTCTAGCACGTACATATTTTCTTTGTTTTCTGCAGACTAATTTGTTTCTGCTGATAACAAGAGCCAAAATGTGTTTTTAAAACCAGTGCGAGCAGATTTAATCTATTAGGGCTATGCTGTTTTCAATTGTCTGTAGGACAGCATTCCAACTTTAAGGACAAAAGAAAAGAAATATGAGCCTCTAGATTTGTTTATTAAAAACACATCTAATTGGTTAAATCTCTCACAAAACCTCTGAAATGAAGATGGAAAAAAAGAAACATATATTATAGGGTTGCCTGTCATCTTTAGAAAGAAGAGCACAGAAAACATGTCTGAACGGGATGTAGCTGAAGAACACTTAAAATTTAAGTCAGGGTGGCCCCAAGTCGGTGGCCTGAGGACCAGATGAGAGTCTCTGCAAGCCACTGCCATCCACTGCTGCCCCGGGCAACGATCCCTTCCCTTCCTCCCTCTTCCTCCTCACCGGGCTCCCCACCGCACTCTCCACAGGCATGGCCCGCCCTGATGCCAGCGCCCAGCCCTGCTGCGCCAGCCGCCCAAACCCAGGCTGGTGCCCAGAAAGGGAAGGCTTTGGTACAGAGAGGTTGCCCACCTTGCAGAAGGGGCTCAGGTGTGCTGAGCTGGGTGCCGGCGGGGTTTGAGAGTGCTGCACTCTGGGCTGGGACTCTTCAGGTGGCATTTGCTACTCCAGAAGTGATTCCTTACCGCTCCTGTGAAAAGATGACCGGCAGGACTGAAGTGCGTCACTAAGGGGATCAGCCACTGCCACTTAGGTTATTCTGATCCTTCATAACTTCTCACTCTTCAAAATAATAAAAGCTTTCAGTTAAATGCAGCTTGGGGAGAGCAACGAGTGTGAAATGTAGGTGACAACGTCGTGAACTTCCTTAAAAGTATTAGTTTATTAAAAGGCATGGCCCCCATGTCGGTGAAACACAGCACGGAAAATTTCAAACCATCTTATCCCGCAGAGTTTGAAGTGACCCTGCAGGGTCTGTACATTTCCATTTGTTTCAGTAATAAAAGTAAGTGTTGATTTGCAGTACTGCAATGAACTAACTCTTGATGCTGTTTACTTGGATACAAATAATCTCTAGCCAGGGGTTAAATGCAGAACAATTAAAAGAAGACTGGCATCAAATGCGAAACTTTCATATTCATTCGGGGGGTGGGGGAATATATCTGCGATGAACTGTAATAAAAAACCTGCAGTTAATATTTGCAAAACGTGGCTCAGTATTTCTCGGAATTTGTAGTCCATTTTCTTTAAATATACAAATGAATGTATGTGTTTTTGAAGCTTAAATTAAAGATGCTTTGAGGAGACAGATGAAAAACTGCAAGCCTCTACCTATTTATTCCAGACTTACAAAACTATTTTTTAAATGTGAAGTAACCCCTTAATAATGTGAGAACAAACAAAATTCACAAATTAGCCTGAAAATCAAACATTAACAAATCAGTAAAAGGAATTTCAGAGTCAAGTCTGAAACCTTTTAGCAAACCCAACTTCTTTTGTTTGCAAACTGCAGCATACGGAGATGGTTGTCCAACATTTTAGGTAAGAGACTAAAAGGTTGGGTTTATTCAGGAGGAGAGTAGCTTCT
>NW_010251694.1:2161-7629 GCF_000690775.1 Eurypyga helias | reverse complement strand
CTTTCCCAGGCTTTGAACTGGACCAACTCATACACAATACCTACGTTTTTAAAGGGTCTTACTTTCAGGTTAAACTTTTCAGGAGCTGGTGATGATACACGGAAGGGTTTTGCAGGTAGCCTAGCGAGAGATTTGCCACTACTCATACTTTTTCCATATGTCCTGTTTTCAAACAACAGATACCCTTTGATTAAAAATCCACTGACTCTGGTTTGTTCCCTTTCAAAATAAAACCTGCCTGCGTGCCTGGTCACCGTGGGCGAGCTCAGCAGCCTGCAGTAGGCACCGCATCCTCCGTCACGGGAGTTGAAAGGAACAGATGAATTTTGAGAAAATTAGTCTTCTCACAGGCAGTTTCCCTCACAGACGACACGTGTCTGAAACGCTTCAGCTCACAAAGGAGCTGCAACGCCACTTCCACTGCACCTAATTAGGCAAGAATCTCACTTCCCTAAGTTGGTTTTTTCTCTCTTCCTAGCAATGCAGCCAGTCAGAGACACTGCCATCTCTGCAGCTTAGGTTCCTGTCAATGAGAACTGACACAGAAGCGACTTTTCACCCCATGCTGATAAATTACAAAATGTGAAGTTCACTGCCCAGAGTACCGATGGCTGAATTGCAGCTGACACAGGCTCAGTCTTGTCTAACATTGCTCTTCCTAAAAGACAACAAACTGGTTAAAAATCCCGTAAGCAATAGCAGTTGATCCACAACCGACTCTGCCCTCCAGACTGTGTCAAGCAGCACGCTAGGTAAGAAAAACGCAAACCAATGACGTGTAATACAGGTGTCCGGAGCCATCCCTCAAATCTGGAGATTCCCCCCGAGACAAACTGAGTGTGGGTACAGATCCACCCGAACTGATCCGATTTCCGGGCTGCAACCTAAAGAGATGCAATTAAATGCTAACAAAGCATTTTGAAAAGGGATTGTACAGCTTTCAACTTTCAGCCTTAACAACTGATTCTTATGTAATTCTTGTTCTCAATCCTGGTCCAAATAACTTCAATAAAGTCAAAAGAAGAATTTGCACTGGGCTTCAAATATTTTCCTACATTAACCATACCTCTGCATTTACTGCATACATACCTCTTGCTAACTGACAGTGCACCAAAGTGCAATCCTCAGCTCTGAACATGAATTATGGAACAATCTGACTGAAAAACAAAAGGATTTTCTTACAGAACCCCTGCCTGCCAGTGAAAGAAAAATTAAGGCATGAACATTGAATTTGGGGTTTTTAAAATGTATTTTGTTCCTCACAGTACTCAGCACTAAACTTTTCCTGGGTATTCTCTGTTTGAACTTTTTCCTATTGCCTAAATGCCAGCTTGTTCCTTAGGCTAATACAAAAAGCTTTCGCTTCTGCGTTTCATTCCTCCTTAATATCATAGAAAGTAATTTTGGTATTTCAGTTCCTGGAGAGCTAATGGCTCCAACTCTGGAAGAAAACAAAATGCAGGTGCAATCCTTTTTTCTTTTTAATAGGATTTAATTAAAATAAAATCCACAATTTATCAGGCAGATTAAACAGCATCATAATGGCGATAGGTTTTTACACTACAGTTTTTTCAGAGGCATTGGCTACTTCAACGCCCTGCAGATAACCTGATTAATAAACGGAGTTAGTCCCTCCCTCCCTCCCTTGGCAACCCTGGGACTAGGACAGGCTGGTTGTGCTGAAAGCGCTTTTTCTCGCCCCCTGCAATCCAGTTATCTAGCCGGGCTTTGTTTACATGTGGTTTCAGACTGTGCCGATACTAGTTACTCTCCTGGACCTTTTAAGGTCTACTGATACACCTCTCAGCATCCTACTACTGACGGTTAGTTATTCGATACACCTTCTGCCAAGTGTGGCCTCATAGCAGCTGTTGGCTTCTCCATGTTTTACCCTTCAGTACCTTCCTCAAAAAGGCAGACAGACAATTCCCTCCTCAGCAAGCAGAATAGCTTCTCGTCTGGTTTCCTGGCACCTGCATTTTACCCAGCCCATGCCCTCTGCCTAAGACTGCAGGGAAGGACCAGCGATGGTCGGCACCCGTGCCCTCCACAGCCAGCCCCTGGCAGTACCGACTGCCTCCCCGCTTCTTCGACTGATCTTCAGCCTGTTGTAGAAATTGCCCAGTTTCAGCAGCACCGTGGCAAAGCGCCACATTGTTGTAAAGCGAGCTCAGACCTTGGTGATCTGAAGTTAGGTGTTGGTGGAATGTTGTTTCCAGGCATTCTCAGTCATGCTAACGGCCTAGCAAAATGCTGAGACCTGCTGAAGTTAACAGTAACGAAGAAGTGGTTTTCAGGAGCTTGTCATCTCCACTTCCTTTGTGTGTATAGCGCGAACCAGCTCAGAGCTTTCAACTCATTCCTGGTTCTTCTATTTGGAAATTTTATGGTTTATGTACTGAAAGTGTCCTTCATTCCTGCAGTTTTTTAAAAAATTCCTCCTTTCAACAGAAGAGCATCTTACAATTACTGAGAGTCAGCAATACAACTTTTAGAATCCCCCAAGCTATTATTTCGTCTAGCAGTCACTATGACACTGAGATTTATTTTAATGACAGCAAAGTCTGCAGAAGTTTTGTTTTATTTTACTTTATTTTAAATGAGCGTTAGACATGACTCCACGTCTAGGGGTATCTGTTCCCATTTCCATCATGTGTTTTGGCTTAAGGAGAACGAAGCCCTGACACCACTCGATGTATTTTCTGCCAGATCCTAAGCTTATAACCAAAGGAAGAATCCATAGGAATTTTATCAGGAATACAAGAAAAAGCTCCTGAATAGAACATGTGAGTAAATAAAGTTTTTCTACGATCTTTAACAAGGTAATTTACCTGCAGGAACACTTTGCTAAGACAGGAGAGCGGGCTAAGATACAAGAATTCATGCAACTACAGACCCTTCCTATCGTATGTAGATTGTTTTCCTAAGGTGATGAGAGTAAGAGTCTCAGATCCTAAAGCTCCAGTTTTTAGTGAGGGGTAAGTTCTGGATTGTTTTAAGATACAGAACTAAACCCCTTTGTTCCCATATTCTAGTGAACATTTTTTCCTTCTTGCTAATAATTATATATTGTTTATCTAGAACGTGGTTACATAAAATATAATTAGGATAATACCGATGGGATCAGATTAAAATAAAATTACTTCTAATGCAATGGGCGCAGCTGCTTGGTTACATTCCCAGTCTACCCACCCATCCTGTACTTGAACCACTTTCTGTCTCTGGTGATACTACTAGCAGCAGGGAATAGAACTAGATGAACTACATGAATAGAACTAGATGGTCTTTAAGGTCCCTTCCAACCCAAACCATTCTATGATTCTATGAATAACCACACAGCTAAAACGGACCCGTAGTTCATACTTCTGCTAGGCTGAGTGCTAAACTACAGTCACCAATTCCATTTGCATCAGCCATCTTGCAATTGTTTCATTATTTTTTTCAAGCATCACATTTTAGGACTGTGGGATTCTCAGCTTTCCTTTAAGTAAAATGAAGAGGTTTGCAGCAACTAACATTTCAGGTATAAGCTGGAAAACGCAAAACCTCCGCTCAAAAATGAAAAACCAAACCAACACATGGGGTGAAAAATAAGGTTTAGGATAAAGGTCCTTATCATGATTTTTGGTTTACTCATGGGCATTGAACCTGTGAAACTGGCTTCACTGAACGCTCTGTAGTAGCAATTCAAGATGACATGTATTAGTCATTTTGGGAATCTGAAGGGACAGCAGTTTAAAAGTCACAACAAGCCACAACAATATCCATAAAGTAGAAAAAAAAAGGACTAGAACTTTTAAAATAATGTTTGGACAACATGACTGTGCCTGAAAATTCACGAGGTCTACATGCAAGATTTTTGCACCACTGTAATCTAATCAAGTGCTATCCTTGAATTTTTTTTTGTACTAGAATAAGCCATTCCTCTGTGCCGCGTTAGAATGAAGCAGAGCTTTCAGCAAGCTATACTGTGGTTTAGTTTTACTAGTGCAATGCATCAGCCCTAGGGCTGGCATCCTAATGAGGCCAAGAACTATGCTTTCATACAAAGAGGACTAGTTCCCCCTCCAGTCTGTTCAAAAACATGCACACCACAGCTACAGACCCTACTTTTGCTCACAGTAACTAACACGAATGATACGAAGGGTAGTCAGTACACTCGACGTCTGGTGACTTGATTCCACTTCACAGTAACTGCTCTTGATTATTTACAAGAGTCGCCACCTTTCACTTTGCTGGCACGCCTTGTCTCCAGCCTGCCGCGTGCCCTTGTGCTTTGGAGAACTGCTAACAAAAAGCCCAGTGAGCTGCCCTGCGACTGCCCCGTGTCGCTCCTCAAAGCTTGGCTCTGCCGTGGGGTACACCTGGCCTGGGACTGCTTATGGCAGGCTGCCAGCAACAAGCCATAAATCATTTCTTACATGTACAACGCAACCATCTCGTTGGACCCCAACGCTCTTACCTGCCCCGTCTGCTTGTCCCAGTGTTGGCATCCCTGATTTTAAATTACCAGACCAGGGGCTAGCCTGGAGGAAAGTTATTTTAAAGAACCTTAGCAGAATGTGTTCACCGCTGAGACCCCATGCTAAGCTAAGCTACAGCTAAGCACCACTCGGCTAAAAATGCCCCATAGTAGGTGGTTAACGCAACAGCAGGTTGGCGATTCCTTACTGAAACAGACACTGTTCCACGTAACAGCTCTCTCATCTCAAGGCAGAGCTAGACAGGAACTGTAAGAAAGCAGATTCATCAGAATAAAAACTGTTCCCAGGAACACGGTTCTTTCGCAGGCACCGCTCACAGGAAAAGCCCCTCAGCTTCAGGGTGGCAGTTCCTAGCGGGACAAACACAGAAGAACCCAACCCAAATGACACACACACACACACACACACACCTGGAATACAGGAGCTCTTCCAGGGAACCAGAGGGTGGTCACTGTGTTATGTGAAAGACTTCCAACAATCTCCTACATTTTGGCAGGGCATGGGGAAAAATTTTACGTAACAAAACCTTTTTAACAAGACACATAACAAAATTGTGTTTTTCAGGAGAAAACTCCCCATTTCTATACTAAAGCTTGCATGAAAAATGGGGAGAATTGAAGCTGTGGAGGGGGAAAAGCCACCTTTCTCACAGACAGAAAAACAACAGATATTTGCCATACCAAGGGACCATCTCCTCTGCCTCGGGTTCTTGGTGTCTTTCTAGTCTCAACAGCCGTGCTACTCTTCTGCCAGCACACTGGTGACAAAACCGCACGCGTGCGTAATGCTGGGAGTTGAGATGCAACATTAGCTGATCAGTGCCCCAGAGTTTAGGAGAAGGGGCATAGCATCTTGACAGTACTAGAGAGCAGGTTAAGTCGCAAGGAAAACAAGATTATTTTATGTTGTTTTTTTCTTCAGCCTGGGCAGGGCTAGATTACAGCAAGTCTTGACAACCCTCCCTGTTCAAACACAGGTCTATTT
>NW_010251694.1:0-2114 GCF_000690775.1 Eurypyga helias | reverse complement strand
AATCTTATGTCCTTGTTGCTCATCTCATCCTGGATATTTCTCCTATTAAGTGCTTTATGTTTAGACTGAGGAATGGGTACTGAAGGTCTCAGTCCCTTCTTCCACTGTGAGGACGGCTGTAACGCAAAAAGCAATGTCCTGTGCAAATACCTAACGATGGGAATTCAGCAGGCAGCCACCAATCTGGACGTAACCCAGCTGTACCTTCGAGCAGCACCACGCAGGCAAGGCTGGGGTGTTCATCCTCACTGATGCGTGGGCATCTATTTGAGTATTAGCCCGGAAATGATATGGGCTTCTAAGATCGCAGTTTCTCAAACAGTAGCAAGTCCATACATACAAAGGTTGGGAGATTGTTGTGCAGTTTGTTTTCCTTTATTGAGTAATAGTCCGATAGCTACAGTGGTGAATTAGAAGGAAAAAAAAAAGGGGATGGAAAAAAAAAAAAAAGAACCACCCCCCTCCAAAAAAAACCCCAAATCCGTATTTCCCCACACTTTGGGAAACAAGCTGAAGAAAACATTCTACACTGTAGAAGACAGCTGTAACTGCTGATATCCATGTTTTGACACTGAAACTGAGCAACTGCAAGTCTGCAGCGTACAGTCCTAAAGCCTCAGCTAAAAGAGGCTTACTAGTAATAACATGGATATATCACCACTGGGAAGATGTTAACATGTTAACAAAGATTCTGGGATACCAATCTGGTATAATCAGCAACATACTGGGTTCCTATGAAAGATGTGGCATTTCTCCTTAAGGTCAGCTTTTAGAGAACTTGGAAAAAACTATGTTTTAAACTGGTTACTTACAGTACTCCTTTGCTTGCAGAAAAGCACAAGAATTATAGTTCAATAAAAACTGAATATATGATCACTTTTTTTGACTGGATTTGATTAGTTGCATAACTTTGGCAAGATTATCACAGTGTGATCCAGTTAAGCTTTCAGGATTATATGAACACCAGCACCAAATTAATCTTGGAATCAGACAACTGAGATACTTATGCACTCTCATACGTCTCCGACCTCTCTCGCAGTCTCTCCCGGTCCCACTGCTTCGCTTAGCATTTGATAGTTAGTGCAGTATTTTATGCCATTGACAAAGCAACGCAATCTGGGCAGATTTCTGGCTTCTCTCTCCTCGCAATAATAGCATACCACCTTGTCAAACCCCCGAGGATGCAAACTGGGATTATTCTACATAAAGTCTCTCTTTGTGGCATCTGAAATAAAAACCTTTCCCCCAGAACTGCCACTGTTTTGATAGTGAATTCCATGCTGAGTTGTACAACTGGTTACTCAGTTCTTTGGCTGATTTGAAGAATTGCATTTAAAAGTTACTGTACATTAGAGGCATTTAGAAAATATATTTATACCTGGTACTGGTACTCTTTCAAGTACTCTTTTAGTCTTGTTGGTAATGGCAGCTCCCAGATCTGATTTGTACATTTGTTTATAGTTATTCTGCAGCGGTGTTGCAGAGATGGAGCAGATGTATAGAGAGGTTTGTTCAAGTAAAGGTGAACTGTTCCGTTTGATGGTGTTTCGGTTCTGTCCTTGCACATAAGAACATAGTACTCAATCAAATGCACAACACTGTTGAACTGTTTAAGTCTAGATCTGACACAAGTGATAGAGTCCAGTCTAAACTTGCCATCTTGATACTCTATACGTAGATTGGTCGGTCCCGCTGACGTTTTTACCGAAATAGTCAGTAGATACTCTGAATGTGAACTATCCCTAACCAAGAAGGTCCCTTCGGGGGCATCCTGTAATCTCTCTTTGGCTTCAGCAACAGTCATGCTGCCCCAGTACCATCCTGTTAAAAGAGGAGAGAAAGAAGGGCTTGTTTACGGCTGGCTGTTTGTTTAAAAAGCTGCTCTTTGGGTGGTAGAGTTGTAAGAACGCATTTCCTTTGTTGTTTGAAAGCTCAAGTCCTGCAGGCAGTGCAATTTTTATTTGCTATTTAAATTCATTTGCTTTACGGTGCGTCTCGTTGTAACAAAGTCTCCCAGGTCACGGTTTATTTTCCTGTCTATGCACACCGACGCACAAACTGTCCTGCGAGGCTAGCGCCGGAGCCGCCGACCCCACGGGCCGCCCGTACGGTAG
>NW_010251693.1:11063-12579 GCF_000690775.1 Eurypyga helias | reverse complement strand
TCCAACTCAAACCATTCTACAATTCATCACCAAGACCATTTCTGACCTTCTGGCAAGCACCTGCCTGCAGAGGATACATGCAAAACCAAAGGATACCACTTTTCCACACAGGAGTGACTTCTAGAACACTTCTAGAGCTCCTTAAGCTTAAAGGACCAGGAAGTAAAAGGGGATCTGTATTGCAGAAGATAGTGAAAAAGGGAACAAAAGAAGAAAGAGTCATAACAGGGCCCCCCCACACACTTCAGAATTCCTGCAGCCAACATGGAATACATCTGCCTCTATTCTGGAAACTGGATGACACTTTTTATTTCCCTCCTCTGCCAGCAGTTCCATCTTCCAAACAGCTCAAGGCATGACCATGACAATAACTCTACATAACAAAATGCACAGCGCAAATGTTACTGACCCAAAGGCTTGTTAATGCACAGCACAGATAAGAGTTTGCTGGGTTGTAATTTTTTGCCCTTTAGAATGCGGAATTCAGGCAAAATCAGAATTTCTGAAAACCAGCAAATCGTTCATACCAATGCAATGCATATTCTTTCTTCCTTGACTCCCAGACTGGCGTTTTCACATAAATATGCATGCACTGCCTATACGCACAGTACCAAACACTCCAGCAGAAGGGCTGCAAGACAAAGGACAATAACCCATTTTGGTAAGATCGAACTTACAGTCAGGTGGGTGCACAGACAGGAGACACTAAAACTTAACACACGCACTTCTCACTGAGCTGTGCAAAGGTCATTCGCTTCTACGCATAAGCCCGTGTCAACAGTGAGCATATATTAGAGTTCAAAAAACACTTTGCCAAGGAGATCCAGACTTTCTGGGTTAAAAGGTTATGAAATTTAGTCTAATCTCTATTTCTATTTTCTTAGATGCTCACTACCAATCTATTATAGGCAAAAAAGTCAGGGTAGCCAAAAATTAAGGTTTCCCAACTTCTTCTTTTACATGACCCTGACTGTATTTCTCCAAGACTGTTGAGACTTGCAGTTCAAACTGTTCAGAAATCTCTCAAGCTAGCCTGAAATCTCTTTTGTAAAATAAGCTGATTTGCATCATAATTTCTCAGACTGAAATAAAATATTTCTTTTTGTTAAAACGTTCCTTCCACCACTCTCCTGAGAACCTTTTGTGTCTCTGTGTTTTAACACAGGAATTTCGCATGTGGCACTGGGTTTCTCCTGGTGAGAGGTTTGCCTTCACAGCTGTCCCCAGAGTTCTTACACTTTCAAACAACTGGAACCACTAGCCGTCATCTTCTGCAAGTCAAATAGAATAACTAAGTTACCAAAAGATTTAACACCCAGGAAACAAAAAACACCAGAATGATCTGAATGATTTCTAGGCGTATAGAAAATAATAAGCAGATGAGTGCTTGTCAATGTGAATTCCTCATAAACAAAACAAGCTGACTCAAATTAATTTTGCTCTCCAATGGATGAGACTCTGCAGATAAGGAAGAATACCACATACCTCAATGTCACTGAGGTTCCTGACATTGTCC